>NW_008246068.1:394858-458528 GCF_000281045.1 Saprolegnia diclina VS20
GACACATTGTCTGCACCTGCTCCAAGTCGAGCAACGTTGTCTCGTGCTGCGCGCGTAGCGTCTCGTACGACGTCTCGAGCCGGGCGTGGGCCGTTTCGAGCGTATGATGCGCCTTGAGCAACTCGTGGTGGGCTTCCTCGAGCTTCGAGTCGGCGGTCGTTGCCAGCGCCGGCGTCCGCCCGCGCGCCCGCGCTTGGTTGACGACCGACAGCAGTTGCATTTCGGCAACCTTACGCTTGTGGCGGTCGTTGGTCGACGTGACGTCGGTTTGGAGCTGTGCCATCTTCTTGGCACTTTGCTCCAGCGAGTCTTCGAGGCTGTTGACCACCTGCTCGAGCTCGTGGATCTCGTTCAGAAAGTACGTGCGCACAAAGGCGTCGATCGCGCCTAGCCGGTGGGCCATGTCCCGCAGATGCGCGGCGCCGGCAGTCGTCGATGTCGCGGCCGCAAGGTCCTCAATGCCGCTCACAAGAAGCGCCACGGCCTGCACCGACACGTCGCGCGCCAGCTTGGAGTTGTTGAGCGTGTCGTGCTCGTCCAGCATGCCCGAGATGATGGTTTCAAGGAGGTCGTTCATGGCCGCGAGCACGCTATCGACAGCCGCCTCGCTCGATGCAGCAGCGTCCTCAAACGGGCAAAGAAGGGCTTGGAACTCGGTGAGCGCGCTTCTATCAAACGGCACAAGCCGCAGCTTGGGGTCGATCTTGAGCACCCCCGAGACGCGCCGCATCTCGAGGAAGCCCGGGCGCTTGATTTTGTCCTTGAGCGACGAGAGGCGACGACGGCGCATCGTCTTGTGGGTCGCCTCTTCTTCAATCGGCAGCGAAAGCTCGTCGTCATTGTGGTTCGACGGGCGCGACATGCGTGCCGAGCTGCAGCTGCCGTCCGCAGACAACGCGAGGCTCGCGCGGCGCGGCAGTGGCGCGTGGTGGTCCTCTCGGATGATCGCCGCCAGCGCTGCCTGGGCGTCCAGGTCGTCGTCCGGCTCCATGGACAAATCGAAAAAAAGTACAAAAGTCTTCTCCTGTGAAACCGGCGCCCATTCGGCCTTTGGACAGCATGGGCGCCTGCAGTGGTCACGCGCTCGCGATGGAAGACACGTATACGCTCGAGCCCAACGGGCTCATCGGACGCGGCGCGCATTCCAAGGTCCTGCGAGCAACGCACAAGGCAACCGGCGAGGCCGTCGCCGTCAAGATGCTCTTTGCCAGCACAACGCTCGAGCGCGCCGCGTGGGAGGCCGAGGTGCGGCTCATGAAGCAGCTCGACCCGCACCCCAACATCATTCGTCTCTTCGAGACGTACGAGGCGGTACGCCCCTCTGTTGGATATGGCCACGACAACGGATCTAAATGCAGGAGGAGTATGTCTGCCTCGTCATGGAGCTTGCCGACGGTGGCGAGCTCTTCCAGATGCTCGTGCGGGTGCGACTGCGTGCCTGAGAAGATGTACGATCGGCGCTGTGTGTGCTAGGACGGTGCCTACTCGGAGGCAATTGCGCAGCAGTATGTGCGCGACATCTTGACCGCACTGGAGTACCTCCACGAGAAGGGCATCGTTCACCGGTGCGACGCGATACCGTGCGACAAGCCAACGGAGCATGGTGTAGGGATCTCAAGCCGGAGAATTTACTCCTCACGTCCAAGCACGCTGGCCGCGCCCATGTCAAAGTGGCCGACTTTAGCATGGCTGCCATCGTCACCGTACGTTGGCGACGACGACGAGTAGGACTCTTATGGAAGGCGGCAGAGCAAGCGGCTCGCGGCCAAAGACGGTCTGACGTGGGCGTATTGCGCACCAGAGATTCTCGACGACGACGGCAGTGCGACCAACTACGACGGGAAGAGCGACATGTGGAGCCTCGGTGTCATTTTGTACATCATCCTCTCCGCGGTGCACCCATTCGACCCGGACGGGCGCCACGGCAAAGAGTACGACGGCGCAATGCCTCTCCTTCTAACGCTCACACAACGTAGCAACATCGTCGCGGCCATCCGGCACGGCGAGTTCAACATGAACGGGGTATTGACGCTGAGATGCAACCCAGTTATGTCAAGCAATGGGCTAGGAGGTGTGGCGCGACATTTCTGATGAAGCCAAAGACCTCGTTGCGAAGCTGCTCACAAAGGAGCCATCCGCACGCATCTCGGCGACCCATGCACTCGGCCACCCGTGGCTTTCCAAAACCGACTTGTCGTCACTTCCGCTCCAGTGCTCGTTGCGCGGCAGCCTCACGGCGTACCTCAAGGCCATGCACCAGCGCTTCCGCGTACGGATCACTCGTCGACGAGGCGTCATGCTGATGTAGGTGAGTGTGATTGCGACGATTGCGGCGGCGCGGCTCGCAAGCGCCAAGGCTGCCCCCGTCGACGTGCGCGATGTCATTGTTGCGCAAGCCGACGAAAGCGGCGACGAGCCAAGCGCCGGTGCCGCGCTCACCGCGTCCATCTCGCAGTCGAGCGTGTCATTCAACGCCGCGACCCCCCCGCACGGCCAGTCGTAGCCCTGGTCGTAGCCACCCCATTATTGTCATCTATGCATGCTTTCGAATCGATATAATGCGATCTAGAGTTATATAGTCCACATTTTCAGCAAACCTATCCCTTTTACTAGTACGTGCACAATGTTGTCACCCATGTGGTCGCGTCAAGTTCAACTTGGCTGTCGCGTGCCCTTTCAGCCAAAAGTCCGAATTTCATGCGTGGCGCACTGGCACTCCGGGGCCAACGTCCTAGTTTTGACCTAAAAACCGATTTCCAGCGCCTAATGTCCGAATTGGGTTGCTGGTCCCGGTGCGCCGGGTCGCTGCTGCACTTTCCGAGAGTGCCATAGGAATGCAGGCCGGCGACGACAGCCTCCTGAGCTTTGACGCGCTCAAGGCCGACGAGAAGAACCGCAAGCTGCGCTTGGACCAGGCCGGGAAGAACGCCAACGCGCTCCGACGGGCGGTCGAGAAGCTCGGCAGCGAGGAGCTCGCGCAAGAGATCCAGATCAAATTCCAGGCGCTGAGCCGCAGCATCAAGGACCCCGAGTTTGTCGTTGCCGATGACATGATTAAAGATCTGCTCGAGAAGGACTTTAGCCAAAACGAGATCCGGCAATTGCTGCACGTGGGCTGCGGCCGCATCATCCGCGTCGAGAAGGAGCTCAAGACCGGCATCAAGCAGCCGCTGACCGCGTCGTCGCCCACAAACGCCAACAAGGCGAAACTGGTCAAGCAAAAGGAAAAGCGTCAGCGCACCGTCACGAGCTCGCTCGAGTCCATGTACCCGAACCTCGATGTGCTCCACATGAAGTCGATCAAGTCGCTGCATGTCATGCTCCGCGATAAGCGCTCAACGCACGCGCAGTTCAAGCACTACGCCGACCGTCTCATGCGGTAGACGGCCTCAAACGTCAAGTAGCGAAACCTCATATGGTCTTGCGCTAGGATTCTTGCCGAAGAAGCCCTTGCCGCCTGCGCTGTCGAGCGCTGCACCGTTTGGACGGCCACGGGCGCCGAGTTTTCCGGCCTCCGGCCCAACAACAATGTGTGCGTCGTGTCCATCGTGCGCGCGGGCGACAGTCTTCTCGATGCCGTCTTGCACTGCTCGCCCAACCTCGCCGTCGGCAAGATCCTCATCCAGCGCAACGAAACCACAGTGGAGAAGTCGCCGGTCCTCTTCTACACCAAGCTGCCTCCGCGCATCGCCACGTACGACCGTGTCCTTATCGTCGACCCGATGCTTGCGACGGGCGGCAGCGCCAACATGGCCATCCAGGTACGCCGATGCCTTGACGGTTGCCAACATAGCATGCTCGGTCCTAGACGGTGCTGCAAGCCGGCGTCGAAGAGAGCAACATTGTGTTTGCCAATGTGGTCGCATGCCCCGAAGGCATTCGAGCCATCTTTGCTGCCCACCCCAACGTCACGATCGTCACGGCGGCCGTCGACCAAGAGCTGAACGAGTCCAAGTACATTGTGCCGGGCCTCGGCGACTATGGCGACCGCTACTACGACACAACGTACTGAGGTAGCATGCAATAAGAAGATAAGAAGCGTAGGTAGAGGTCACACGACGAGAGGCGCCTACCGGACATCGCCCGCGCGCTCGGATGCTTCTTGAATGGCATAGATGGTGCGGTCCAGCGTCGGGCAGAGGCGGTCGGGGTCGGGCGACCGCGGGTGCACGGACGCATGAACGTGTAGGGATGGCCACCGGCGCTTTGTGGTCAAGAGCCAGCGCGCAACGGGCGAGAGAACGTGCCACGACCACCGACTGCTGCGTGCGACTGGCGCGGCCTCGCCCGACTGCCGCAGCACGTGGACCGTCACGTGCTTGCGCGAGAAGAAAGCTGTGGTCCACCGTCGGCGCATCTCCTTCCGCGCGTCCGTCATGGCGACTTGCACTGCGTCGCCGTTGAAACTTCGAACGCTTCGAATTTTTATTTTTAGCAACGACCCGCCCGAGTCTCTTTCCCAGTTGAGCTGGTCTGACGACATCGACCAACAACGTCAACCGCCGATTGCATAGACCGTCCTATGACTCATCAAGACCATCGGGTCGTGTGTACACGAGGTGACCGCGTAGGGTCGAAGTGACAGAGACGGGAGCCTCTGAATGGTGGTGCCATATCGCAAAGACTAGAGACGTAGAGAGAGCATCACAAGAGAGACTAGTAGAAGATGGAGGACGCATCGATAACGACGATGGTTACGGCTGTTTGTTTTGCGAAAAGTTGATGTTGTACGAGCCCGTGGCCGGGTCTTGGACCATTTGAAAGTTGTCGGTACTGAGCCCAAACTTGCCAAGAATCGTGTTGCCAAAGCCCTTGAGTTTCTCGAGCATCTCGGCCTTCATCTTTTCCTGGCGCTCCGTCACGAGGGCACTCAGCCGCTTCTCCGAGTCGCGCGCCGACGCAATAGTCGGGTCGATCTCGAGCACGCTCTTGACGTCTAGTCCAACGTTGGCTCCAGAGCATTGCGAGGGTGCGACTACCTTTCAGCGCCTCTTCCAGTTTGTCGAGCTTCTCGTACGCTTGAGCGCGGCGCAAGAATGCCTACAGACACGTTCTCAGCGCCGGCGTCATCGGCGGCGACCGAGCTACCTTGACGTAGGTCGGCGAAAGCTCGATCGCGACCGTGCAGTCCTCAACCGCCTCTTCTTGTCGACCCTAGACCGCGCGTTGCATGTCGTTTCGACAGAAAGAGAGCCGACGCGTACCAAGTGGAACAAGCAGGCCGCGCGGTTGTTCGAGTAGACGGCCTAGACGCATTGACGGTGACAACTGCCCGGAGACGACCAAGCGCGCTGACGTACGCGGTTGTAGGCGTACTCTGTACCGATCGGACACAGTTGCAACGCCTTTGAGTAGCAGTCGATCGCGTCGAGGTACCGCCCTTCCTTGAAGAAGCTACGCACGCCATGAGGTCGGAGCGCTGGCTGCCGTCGAACCTGTTGCCCTCTTCCTTGGCGTCCGAGGCGAGCTTGACGTCCTTTGTCTCGAGGCTCATCTCGTCCATGGCCTTTTCCAGGGCGGGGTTGCTCTCGGCCTCGGCCTCGGCCTTGCGCTCCGGCGCATGCGACGTCTCCTCGAGGATCTCAAAGCGGTCCGCCATCGCCGCCGACGTTCTGTAAATGTCCGGTTGCCATCCATGCATCCGGATGAAAAAGATTTTCTGGAAAGGGCAATCTGGCAAAAAATGCCGAACACTGTCGCGCCGGGCCCGCTGCCGCAACTGCGCCATGGCCCACCATGGTCCCTCCGCATCGCGTCTGCAACCCATAGCCGTACTTGGGCGGCTCGTTGGCGCCGGCCAAAGTAGCCCAAAACGCACGTTTATAGCATGTACAATTACTTTTTCTTTCCTTTGCCTTTGCCCTTGGCGCCTTTCTTGCCCTTCTTCTTGGCCGCGAGCTCTTTCCGGACCACGTTGCCACGAAATACCTTTTGGATCTTGGTGGCTGCGTCGTGCAAGACCTATAGAAGCTCGTGTCCAATGCCAGCAACCGTGCGCGTACTTGCACTTGCCGGCGCTCTTCGGCGCGGACCGCTTCGAGCACCTTCTCCTCGGCATCGATACGCCGTTGCTCTTCGTCAATCTACGAGTCAAATGGCCGACGTCATGTCGCTGTGTACAGGGATAACAACATACCTTTTTGAAGTGCTCGGAGAGCTCGTGGAGCTCCTTGAGCTCCTGTGTGTACTGTGCTTGGATCGAATCGATCTCGGTCGCGAGCACAGTCATTTCCGCGTCGTACTTTTCTATCGTGCCCGCGACTTCGACGCCACTCTTGCATTTGGCTTTGCGCAGTCCGTCCTCGACGTCGCGGTGTTCGGTCGTATCGGCCTCGAGCTTGCGCGTGAGCTGCAAGTGGCGCTCCGTGAGCGCTTGCATGTCGATGTTTTGCTTCTCAAATGCCTTGTCCAATGTCTCCTTGACCTGGGCCTGAATCATGGCGAGTTCGTTGTTGGCGTTCTATGTCCAAGTCCTTGAGAATCAGCGTCGACAATTGGATGCTAGGACCTTGTTGATCGTCGAGAGCTCGGCCTTGAGTTTTTGCAGCTGGATGTCCAAGTGCGACGTCTCGTCCTCCTTGGCTTTGCGCAGCTCGCTGAGTTTGTCGCGCAGGCTCACGAGCTCGTCTTCGGCTTGCTTTCGTCGGTTGTAAATCGTGTCCATTAGCTCTTGGTGCGCCGTCTCTTCCTCAACGGTCTTGCCGAGCTTGGCGAACGAGAGGTCGGTGAGCTCGGACAAAAACTTGATCAACTGGAGGAGGTCGTCCGCCGGCTCTTTCGTCGGCGTACCAAAGAACGTGTTGAGAAAGACCGGGTTCTCCCGCATGTGCCGACACAGGCTACGCGTCGCGACCTTGACCTTGTGCCACGTGTCATCGCTATCGGCTTTGGCACAGGCGTCTTCGAGTTGCCACTGCGTCTCGATGACGCTTGTGGCGCAGCCACTCTCGCGGAGTTGGCTCAGAAGTCGACTGTCGGCCTTGACAGGCACGTACGTGAGGAAGCTAAGGCGGTCAAGCATGTCGCCCAGCACGGACATGACCCGCTGGGACTCGACGCTCGTGAGCTTGTTCATCGGCGCGCCGCGTCCCTTGAAGATCGAGCTCCCAGCTGCGTCAACGTGATTGGTTCTAAATTGCGCGGAACGGCGTCAGCGATTGGTCGAGACACGGCGTCTTTCCATTTTCAAAGATCGACGCTCGCAGGATGCGCGTGCTGCTGGGCCTGGTCTGGCTCGTGAGCACAGCCTGCGCCGAGGCGCCCTGGACGCCGTTCGCTGCGCTCTGGCCGCGCCGCCTCCTCGCCCACTTCCCACTCGACGCCGACGCGACCAACGCAGCCACCGCCGCGAGCGCGTCGACCAACGTGACTCTCGTCGAGCGGCCAACGCCGGATGGCACCGTGGGCATGGTGGGCTTCTTCAACGGCGAGAGCCGCATCGACGTCGCCATCGACATGAACGCGCATGTCCAGAGCGAGGTGACAATCGGCGCCTGGGTCTACGTGCCCGAGTACACGACGCCCGACCGCGCCAGGTACAAAAATACCCCATTTCTCGGCGAGTGCCAACTTGCATCTATCGTAGCACACTGTGGACGCATGCAGACGACAGCATCCACGAACGTGCGCTCTACTTTGACAGACATGGCTGGGGCGTCGCCACGGGCGCATATGCGACAGGTGCGGCCGGCGGCCTTGCAGTCGCGACCAACCAGTGGACATTTGTCGCCGCCGTGTACAACGAGCGCAACGCCTCTGTTGTGCTCTACGTGGATGGGCGTGCGCTCTACAGCGCAGCACAAATGCGCCTCGGCGCGCCGACGACGCAACTCGGCACCGCTTTTCGCGGGTTCATAAAGCACGCTTTTGTGTACAATGTAGCGCTGCAGATCGGCGAGCTCGACTACTTGCGCACCGCGTCGCTCGCGTTGCTGCCGCCCGTGGCCGGCGCCGCCGGGTACGCGCTGGCCTTTCCAACATCGGCCGCCATTGGCCTCTCGCTTCCAGTGCCGACCGACCCGACGCTCGTCGCGACGACGACACTCAGCCTCTGGCTCACGATCGATTTTGCAGCCCAGCCCCGGCAGTGCCTTTGCGCCTCTGTGCCACCACCTGGCGCAGTGGACGACGCAGTGCACGTCATGTTTGTCCGTGATGTGAATAGCAACAGGTACGTGGTCGAAGTGGTGACGCTCGACAGCGAGACACGGATCGTCAAAGACACAAAGACCGTTGGGATGACCAGCCTCCCGGACAATGGCGTGTGGGGCCATTTGGCGCTGGCCTACTCGGACGCCTCCCTGTATTTCTACTTGAACGGGCAGCTCGCAGTACGTGCCATAGACAGCGTTGAATTGGACTGATCGATATTGCTGCTCTAGGCGACGATGCCACGGACCAAGCCGCTCCTTGTACCCGGCGGCCGCATCGATCTGGGTCTCTGCGGCGGTGCCACGTACGCGACGGTGGCATTTCGAGGCGCCATGGACGAGATCCAGCTGTGGTCGACTGCGATAGCGGCGCCCGTCGTGCACACACGTCTGCTTGGCTCAGAGCCTGGGCTCGTTGGGTACTGGGATTTGGACGGTACCATGGACACGCTGGATGTCCCGAGCAAGACGATTGGCTACTCGCCGCGCCTCAACGGGCGTATTCGAATTCTCTCATATGAAAACAGCGCTCCTCTTGGCTTCTTGTTTTTGGCTCGGTCGGGCGCGGGCGTGGACGACGCGGTGGCGACGCCCATGAATACACCGGTGCGCGTCACGCTCCACGTCACACCGATGGCGCAAGCGCAGTTGACAGCGCTGCCAACCCAAGGA
This sequence comes from Saprolegnia diclina VS20, assembly GCF_000281045.1. NCBI lineage: Eukaryota > Oomycota > Saprolegniomycetes > Saprolegniales > Saprolegniaceae > Saprolegnia > Saprolegnia diclina. The sequence continues at coordinate 403,681 of NW_008246068.1, forward strand.
ACGCTGTATATGCTGCCAACGACATCGCAACTGCTGTTTGACGGGACGACTGCGGTGGCCATTTCGAGTGCGCCGATCACGATTCCGTCGTCGACGAGCCTCTTCTACGCGCCGCCGCATAATGTCTTTGGAAGCCGTGTGGCGACCCTCTCGTATATTGCGGTTCGTGGCGGGGACCACAGCGCGTCGATGACCTTGCAACTCGACGTGGTGCAAGGTTGGGTTGCACCGACGCTTGGCGTCGGCCCGACGATGGCGGTGCAGCTCGGTGGCTACCGCTTTGAAGACATTGACGCCGACGAGTACATGAGCACGATCGCCGCGTCAGTTCACATCAACGCTGTCAGCAGCACCGACCCGTACCTGCGCGTGACACTGCCCACCTCCCCTGTCGCATCGAGTCTCGTCGCCTCCAACACGACGTCGGCTACGATCGCACTGCTCGGCGACCCGTCGCTCGTGTCGACGGCTGCGTCGCAGATCACGATCGTCCAGACAGGCGCGCTGTCAGCGACGACCTCGATGCTCCTCGAGATTGAGGACACGGGCCCTGGCGCCCTTCGCACGAGCCTGGCGCTGCAGTGGACACAAGCCATTGCATCCGTGCCCGACGTCGCGTCGATCTTCCCCACACAAGGCTACACGAGCGGTGGCGCGCTACTCAGCGTGACAGGCGCCGCGTTCCAGCTCTCCCTTGCGTACACGTGCATCTTTGGCAACAGGTCTGTGCCAGCCCAAGTGGTCTCGGTGGCGCTATTGCAGTGCCGTGTTCCGCCGTCACCGACAGCGGGTGTCGTTGGCGTGACGGTGGTCCCGACATCGGCCCCTGTCTTTGCGAGCCGTCCGCTGGCATTTGTCTATGGTGTACCGCTTCTGGTGCAAAATGTGGGTCCTGGACGTATTGACCGCCTTGGCGGGACCCAAGTACTCGTAGCCACCAACACGTCTACCTATACCGATATGACTGTCTGGAGCTGTGTCTTTGATGGTTCCATTTTGGCACCAGCCGTCGTATTGACACCGACGCTGGTGGCGTGTCGTAGCCCCAACCTCATGAAGCTACGGAACGCTGCGGTGGGCTTGGCGCTCTCACCCAACCAAGGCGCAGACGCGACACTCGTGGACGTGCCGCTCGAGATCGTGGCAGCACCGATGCTTGCTTGGCTGGAGCCGCGATGGGGACGTCGGGACGTACTTAACAACATCACACTGCACGGCACCCACTTTGCGCCCACGAGTCACTGCTACGTCAACGGTGCAGTTGCCGCCTCGACGTTTGTGTCTGCAACCGAGCTACGCTGCGCCGTACCGCCGACCGCCGTCCGACAGACGGTATCGATCGCTATTGGAGATACCCGCTCCCCGATTGAAGCGCAAACTTTGTCGTTCGACGCTTATGACGATGCGCAACTCACAGCGGCTTGGCCCTCTGAAGGTCCGTTGACCGGCGGCGTCAACGTGACGGTCTCTGGCACAAATTTCCAAAACGTCTCGTCGCTCCAGTGCTGGTTTGGCGGTCACGTCCGGAGTCTTGCACGGTTTGTGTCGCCCACGTTGCTGCAATGCACAATGCCCGATCTGTTGGCCATCGCGGCCATCGGCGACGCTGTCCCGCTCAGCGTCAGCATCAACGGCATCGACGACTCGAGTACGTCGGTCGCGCTGCTTGTGTACGCCGCGCCGAGCGTCACCGGCATCTACCCTGCCTTCGGAGCAACGTCAGGCGGCACACTCGTGTCTGTCGTTGGCAGTCGCTTTGTCTCGACACCGCGTCTCGAATGCCGCTTCACGGCCACGGCCACTGGCACTCTGGTGGTGACACCGGCCGTTTGCATCTATGCCAGCATGGTGCAGTGCACGGCGCCGCCCGTGGCGACAGCGGGAACCTACGGTCTCGCACTGTCTCTCAATGGACAAGACGTCTATACTACGGACGCAGCTCTTTTCACATACTACGCTGCTGCTGGCGTCACATCGCTGACACCGGCGCTGGGTTCGACTCTTGGTGGGACAACTGTTGTTGTGACGGGTGGTCCGTACCTTCCGACAACACCGACGCGCTGCTACTTTGGGTCGGCCTCCGTCCTTGCTTTGTGGCAAAGCCCGATGCAGCTCGAATGCACAACGCCGGCGCAGACGACACCAGGCGCCGTTGCGTTCTTTGTCGCTTCCAACGGTATCGATGCAGACGCGACGTTAACGTTCACGTACTTTGCACCGGTGCAACTGCTGGCCGCGTCGCCGAGCCTGGTGACCAACAGCTTTTTCGGCTCAATTGCACTCTCGGGCGTATTTCCGCTGGGGCTTGGTCCGATGTCGTGCTTGTCCAACTCGACCTCGATGGCTGCAACGGTGCTCAACGCGTCGACACTGATGTGCGGGCCCGCTCTGTGGTCGCAGACGACGTCGCTTGCGGTTGTTGTCGGTGCCGACCGCAGTGCAACCTCTGTCACGGTCTTTGCGTATCCTGCATTACGAATCGCTGCCGTGGACCCGGTGCTTGTCCCCGTCGGCACCAATGCAACGCAAGTGACCGTGACAGGCGACCACTTTGAGCCACTGGCGTCGCTCACTTGTCTTTGGAATGACTCGGTTGCCACGCCAGGAACATATGTGTCCTCGACCCAAGCCATCTGCGACATGGATCTGCGCACCACCGGGACCGTTGGCGCAGTGACGCTCGCCATGTCGCTGGGTCTTGCCTCGAACGCCTCCAACACGACAACAGTATACGTGTATGCACCGCCCTCGATCGCAACCATCGCACCTCGCCACGGCCACGCCGGAACTGTCGTGCTTGTGACGCTCTCGCCGGCGCTACCACCGACATCATTTGGGCCACTGCGCTGCCTCTTTGATGGTGTCGCTTTTGCGGGGCGGCTGTTGAACACAACGGCCGTGTCGTGCACGGCGCCGACACGCTCCGTCAGTGTCTATGCCACGACCGTCCTTCTCTCGGTGCAGATCGACGGTATCCAGGTGCACTCGGGTGCGGCAACGTTCACGTTTGACGGCTCGGTCCCAGTGGCGTCCATGTACCCGACGATTCTTGATACCTCGGATGCAACCATCGTGTTTGCAACGGCAGCACCACTGCCGCCTGCGTCGGTCGTTCAAAGCCGATTCGAGCCCAGTGGCACTGTTGTCGACTGCGAAATGCTGGGCTTTTCGTATGTGAGCTGCGCCGCTCCCCACGGACATCCGAACGACTCGATTGCAGTGGCGTTGGCGCTCAACGGTCAAGCGTTTGTGCCGGTCCGAGCCGGCAACCTCACGTTCGCCCCATCGACCAGCACACCACGTGTGGTCATGTACCCTGTCACCGCCGTGGCGTACGCGCCGACGACGCTCACGTTTTCGGGCCTCTTTGATACGACGGCGTCGTATCGGTGCGCATCTGATGACGCGTCATGGTACACTGCCAACGTTGTGTCGCCGACGCTTCTCCAGTGCACCGTCGCGCCACCGACCATCCTTGCTGCCAACGTGACGTGGCAGCTCCAACGCGACGCCAAGAGCCTGGGTCGCTTTCCGATAACATACATTCCGAGCCCGGTTGTCGCTCAGCTTGTGCCGTCCGCGATCGAGCAGCTCAGTCCCCGAGCCGAGTTTGCGATCGTCGGTCGCAACTTGACAGCTGTCGGCTTTACGTGCGCCCTCCAAGTGCCGGATGGTGGCCTCGTTATCGCCGACGCCGCCACCGTTATCAACGCAACCTACGCTCTCTGCACCTTTGGATCCGTGGCATCGGCGTCTGTCGGAAGTGTTTGGGCCCTCTTGACGTCGAATGACAATGGTCTCGCATGGCTCAAATCGAAGGCGACGCTGACGATCGCAGCGGCGGTACAACTCGAGTCTATGAGCCCCAAGACGACGACGATCGGCTCTACGGCCGTTGTTTCGGTCCTCGGGTTTGGTTTCAGTGAAGCAATGTGGTGCATCCTGGACGCAACCACCGTCGTGCCCGCCGTTGTCCTCGGCGCGACGCGCTTGACGTGCACTGTGCACATCAACCAGGTAGTGCACTCGTCCGGAACCATCTCACGTTATGTGTTGGTAGACGTCGACCTCGGTTGCACTGAGCGTCAACGGCGTCGACGCTGCCACGCGCAGCATTACGCTCACGGCAGTGTCGCCGTTGCTCGTGCTTTCGTTTTCTCCGTTGCGCGGTCCCGACGACGGCGGCTCGCAGCTCGCGATCGTCGTTGCTCCTCTGGATCCATCATGCGTGTACTATTGCCACATTGGAGAGAGCATTTCGGAGGCCAGAATTTATCGCGGCAGCGTCACGTGCCCCTCACCAGCATTTCGACCGCCCAACACGACCGTCCGCGTCGGCGTCTCGCTCGACAACCAAACGGTCGCGTACGCTTCTGCAGTGTTTACCTACTTCCCGCGCAGCACGCTCGCCCACGTCGTCCCAAACGTCGTTCCTCGGGATGGCAATGCCTCAATGTTAGTCACAGGTACCAATTTCCAAGACGGTGATGTGGTCTGCAAGCTGGGGTCGATGATCGTGCCAACACTTTACGTCAACGCTACCGCTTTGCACCTCGTCAGTCTGCCCCAGGCGACGGCGGGCGCGCTCTCTGTGGCATGCTCGTTCAACGGCGGCGTTGACTACGCCGTCGCCCCCGTGCTCGTATCGTTTGAAGATCCATGGACTATCCTGTCGATTGACCCCAAGCGCGGGTTTGCCTCGGGCGGTGCACCGTTGACGTTGACGGTGTCGACGGCACTCCCCGACGCGTCCGACATACAGTGTGTGTTTACAGGCGCTGCCTCGGGCACATATGCAGCTACGCTTCTCACGGCAACCACGTGCACGTGCACGACGCCTTCGACCAAGTCCGCCGGCGCTGCGTACGTGCACCTGGCGTACGCCGGGATGCAAACCGCACCCGTTTTGATCACTTATGACCGTACGTACTGTGCATTGTACGGGGCTAATAGCTCGCTTTAGCGACCCCGACGCTGCTTGCGCTCTACCCGTCGCAAGGCTCGGAGCTCGGCGGCTACGCCATCTTCATCTCGGGTGTCGCGTTACCGCAATCGCCGCGCTTGACGTGTATTTTTGATGCCACGCTTTTGGTCCCGGCAACGTGGTTCGGAAGTGACACGATCCTGTGCGAGGCGCCGCCCCATGCACCGGGCAACACTACCGTCCGCGTCTCTACCAACGGCGGTCTCGAAGCGTCATTGGCGTCGCTTTCGTTCGAGTACACAGTGCAGCCGACGGTCACGGCCATGGCCCCGGCCAGTGGGCCGTCGACGGGCGGGAACGCGGTGACGATCTATGGTACAGGGTTCGCCAACACGTCGGCGCTACTGTGCTTTTTCGCCTCGGAACCGGCGACCGCTGTGCTGTACATTGACGCGACTACCGTCATCTGCACCGCCCCACCGGTGCTGCAAAACGCATCCGTGACCGTCGCCGTTGTCGCTTCGACGACGGGCGACGCCGTGTCGTGCGGACCGCTGTGTACGTACACGTACCATGCGCCACTGCTCGTTACTTCCATTGCGCCAAAGTACGGACCGTCGTCTGGCGAGACGGCCGTTGTAGTGACGGGACGAAATTTTCGCGCATCGGTGCGCTATACATGCGCGTTCCAGCTGGATGCTTCGACAGCTCCGATGCATGTACCGGCGTCGTATCACAGTCCCACGGAGCTGCAGTGTTGGACGCCACGACTCCCGTATTTGCTTCGAGATCTCGTCTTTGCGACGATCGCCATTGCCGAGACAGGCATTGCGCAAACCGACGCCACCGAGTTTGGCTTTTACCCCGAGGCGCAACTGACGTCTGTATCACCGGGTCTCGGCACAGAGCTCGGCGGCACAGTGCTGACGCTCGCTGGGTCCAACTTTGTGGCGCTACCGAGCGCGGCGTGCGATTTCGGCGCCGGTGGCATTTCGCCGGCGCGCGTGCTGTCCCCGACGCTTTTACAGTGCGTCGCGCCGCAGCATGTACCCGGTCCCGTGCTCCTGGCTGTGTGCCTCAACGGCCAGCAGTGCACCAAGACACGGCTTTACTATGAGTTTTACCCGGCCATGGATCTCACGCAGCTGGTGCCATCTCGAGGCTCGGCGCGCGGTCGGACCAGCGTCCTCGTGATCGCAGCGGCGCCCCTTGTGACGGTGGCGTCGTTCGTTTTTTGCTGGTTTGATTTGCAAGACACGCGCGTCGCGACGGTGCGTGCGACGGTGGTCACTGCGACAACGGTGCAATGTCTTTCACCTCCGATGCCCGACGCCAGTCGCGTCACCATCACGCTCTCTCTCAACGGCTACGAGGCCGCGACGACCGCGCTACCGTTTGTCTATACCCAGCAGATCGACATTGCCGACGTATCGCCGACAACGGGTCCCTCCACGGGCGGGACACGGGTGGCTGTCACTGGGTACAATGTGAACCTGACGTCGTCGTACTTTTGTCATTGGGGCGCGTCGTTCGTGGAGCCTGCCCACGCCGTGTCGACGTCGACAATTATTTGCGTCGCACCGCCGGCAGCGCTCTCTCCGACAGTGACGCTCGGCATCAGTGACAACGGCGTCGATGTGGCTCTTGCGCCGTCGCTTTTTCGGTATGTACTGCCGATGGCCTTGATGTCGCTCACGCCACGCCGCGGACCCGAGACGGGCAATTTTTTCGTGACGATTATGGGGTCCGGGTTCGAGCCTTCGGTCGTGTGCCGCGTCGGCGCCCGCCCGGCGGCACCCGCACAGTGGCTCTCGTCGACATCAATCATGTGCTGGATGCCCCCGAATGCCCCCGGCACCGTCGCCGTCGCGGTGGCCAACAACGCGGTCGATTTTTCAGTCGTTTACTTTGGCTACAGTGCATCTCCCGTCGCGTCGGCGATGGTTCCGGCGCGAATCCTTTCGTCGGGCGGGAGCCTCACGGTCCTTGGGGCACATTTTTGGAACGTAACGACGTGGCGCTGTGCTGTCGACGGCGCCGCCTCGCGCGATGCCATATTTCTGAATGCTTCGGCGCTTGGATGTGGGTTTGCTACGCTTTCTCCAGGCACGTCGGTGTTGCGCCTGTTTGAAACGACCACCGGTGTCTCGGTGACGGTGCCGCAGTCTCTGGTCGTCGTCGTGCCACCGCATATTGCTCGAGCGGTTCCTTACCTCTTGCCAGCCAACACCAGCACGATGGTGACGCTCTACGGCACGGACTATTCTTATATGCACGTTTGCCAAGCCAGCGATGGTACTTACCTCTCGACGCAGTTCTTGGGGGTGACGGAGGTGCGCTGTCGCGTCGATACAGCGACGATGAGTCTCTCGTTGTCCGACTTGGAACTGGAAGCCGCGCTCTCGAGCACCGCGCTGAGCTACTACGAGCCATACGACATCATTGCCGCATCCCCACCGTTTGGGAGCTCAGACGGCGGCACATTGGTGGTCATCACGATTGCGCCGGCGTTGTTTGACAGTGCATGGCCCATGACGTGCCAGTTTGGCGCTGTGGCTACACCAGCAACGTACCTCAATGCGTCGGCTGTTGGCTGCTTCTCGCCCGAGGTCTCAAGCCCCCGAAAGGTGCAGCTTTCGGTCAGCCTCAACAGTGTCCACTACCCCCGCCCGATCGACTTCGAGTATTTGGACGCCGTCGTCATCGATGACGTGACGCCGGCGCTGGCAATGACGCTGGGTGGGACGAGGATCACGCTCACGGGTCGTCATTTTGTGCCTGGCGCGCAGTGTGTGTTGAACCAGTCGATGGTACCGAGTACGGTGCTGTCGTCGACGCAGGCCTTCTGCAAGGTCCCACCTGCGACACACGCCGGACCTCTCACCGTGACGTTGTCCAACAATGGCGTGGACGTTCCCGGCTCGGTGGCAGTCCTTACGATGTACGCCCCGCCAACAATACTGTCGGTGGCACCGCGAATGGGATCTACGACGGGTGGCACCCGCATCCGCGTCGTCACACAGTCGCCAATAAACTTGAACGTGGCGCTGCCGACCTGTCAAGTCGGCAACGCAACGGCGTCCGCCACAATCATCAACGCCACGTGCTTGGAGTGCGTGTCGGCAGTGAGCGCCGATGCCACGACTGTCCCGTTCCAGATAGCTTTTGTCGGCGATGATTTTGTCGATCTTGGAAGGTTCGAGTACGTCTGGCCGCTGAATGTGTCGGTTGTCGAGCCGATGCTAAGCACTGAAGTGGGCGGTGGCACGGTGACGGTTGCAACACTCGACCCAGCGTTCTCGACGATGACCGCTGTCATGTGTCGTTTTGGCAGTCGGGCGCCAGTAGGCGCGGTCGTTTCGTCGCCACGCAGCGTCTCGTGTCCTGCTCCAGCGCACGCCCCGGGGGTCGTTGAACTCACCATCACCCGCAACGGAATCGACTTTGAGCTGGCCACAACATCGTTCGTGTACTTGCCGGTACAGACAAGCTCGGGCATCATGCCGGTCGCGGGACCGGCGTCGGGCAATACGACGGTATCTGTCTTTGGCTCGAGCTTTTCTGCCTGCGCCGCGCTCCAGTGTCGTTTTGGCACAAAAACAGTCGCGGCGACGCTCCTTGCGTCGACGCAGGTCGTGTGTCGCACGCCGTCGGTGGCGGCACCGATCGTGACGAGCGTCACCGTGGCATGTGGATCCGTCGACCTCGTGACGCTGCCGGATGCTTTCAAGTTCTATGCATCGCCCGTTGTGTATCGCACGACACCGTTGCTCGTGCCGTCGTCCGGTGGCAGTCGACTGGTGCTGCAAGGTCGCTTCGACGCACCCAGCATCGTCTGTCGGTTTGGTGCGTCGGCCATCGTAACGGGTGTTGTTGTCAATGCTACGGTGGTTATTTGCATGACGCCCCCGCTCGCGCCGGGTGTCGTCACCGTTGAGGTCTCGAGCAACGAGTACGACTACACCTATGGACCGCAAGCTCTACGCGTGCATTCGCCAGTGGTGCTCCAGAGCGTCTCCCCAACAGATGTGCATGCCGGCTCGAACACGACCGTGATGGTGCACGGAGTCGGGTTCCTTGATGTGCCGACGCTTCGGTGCCGATTCGGAGCTTTACCAGCAACGCCAGCTCGGTTTCTCTCGAAACAGACCATTGTATGCATCGTACCACCCGTCGCACGGCAAACCGTCGTCGACGTGTCGGTGGCCAACAACGGTGTCGACTTTGGCGACGGCGCTGGCATTCGTGTGCATTTCCATGATCCTCCAACGTTGATGTCCGTGGCGCCGACGTCGGGGCCCACGTCGGGTGCGTCGATTCTGACGCTAACGGGAGCGGGGTTCTTGCCGTCAACGTCACTAGCGTGTACGTTTACTTCTGGGTTGGCGACGCCGGCGGTATTTGTTTCGGCCACGCAAGTCGTGTGCGCGACGCCGGCCGTGGACGCACCACTCACAACGCGCATCCAGGTGCGATATGTTAACACCAACGTCACGACTGCAGCAAGTGTCGCTTTCACATACCAGTCGACCATCACAGTCACAAGCGTCATGCCCACCACGATTTTTTCGGGTGGCACTCCCAGCTCGTTGGTCATGACCGGCTTCAACTTTGACTCAAGGTCGGCGCTGCAGTGCGTGCTCTCAATCAATGGGACCGAGCGTCACTGGCCGGCGGTGGTCGAATCTTCTACGACGCTGCGCTGCCACGGCAACGTCGTCGCGCCTGGCATGTACCAGTTGCACGTCACGGGTACACGTGTGGCGACGACGGGCCGCACTTGGTTTGTCCATGCCCGCGCAATGGCGACGGTGTCTGACGTGCACCCTCTTCAGAGCTTGGAGGGCGGTGGCACGCGCGTACTGGTGTCGGGCAGCAGTTTTTCGGTCCTCGACGCCTTCGCCTGTCGCTTTGGCCCAACGTCCGTACCAGCCACCGTGACGTCGTCGACGCAACTCGAGTGTGTGGCGCCACCGATGGGACCCCATCACAACGTCCTTTTCGCGGTTCTCCAAGCCGATCAGTCGCTGGCTTTTGCACCTGTCACGTTTGCGTACGTCGTGGCGCCCAGTGTCGTGCGACTGGATGCATCGATACTGGCTTCAAGACGACCGACCCAGGTGTTTATGGACGGTGCCAACTTTGTGTCGGGGCTCGATTGCCTCTGGGTTGGACTCGATGCAGTGCGCGCGGCGCCAGCGACAGTGCTTTCGTCGACACGGCTCATGTGCCCTATCAACGTTGACGCTCCAGGCAGTGCTCGGCTGCTCTTGCAGCTACACGGCGTTGCTGTCGACACCAACACGACGATTCAGGTCGTCGATGTCCCCACGGTTACGGCGGTAGCCCCAAGATTTGGCCGTCCCGGGTCACGCCTCACGATTACGGGCTTGGGCTTCGCGGCGGGCCCCAACCTGGGCTGCCATATCGGAGGCGCGTTTGTCGCCGCCATCTACATTTCGTCGACCCAAGTGATGTGTACGGTGCCGACCACATACAATGCACCACAAGCGTCGGTGACCGTGACCAACATTGGCAGCGACGTTAGCAATAGCGTACTGCTGACGTACGTCGAGTCGGCAGTCCCCATGAGTATTGACCCACCGTTTGGCTCAGTGGCTGGCGGGACCTTGGTTACGATTCCTCTTGCCGGCTCCATGCTGTGGCCCATGGATCTTTTGTGCCGATTTGGTGCCGTGGCAGTCCCTGCAACGGTCATCAACGCGTCGATGGTGCGGTGCATGACGCCGCTAAACCAACGCCCGGGCGTCGTCGACGTGACTCTCTTGGTGGCGTTGGACAACTCTTTGCTTTCAGTCGAGACACGCCCGTTGCGGTTTGGCTACATGGAAGATATTGCGATCGTGACCGTAGCGCCAGCGTTCGGGTCGCTGTCAGGAAACACGCTCGTGTCCGTCGTAACTTCGGCCGTCGACCTGGACCTGCTCGACTCCCACCGGCTTTTGTGCGGCTTTGGCTCGGTTCGTGTCCCGGCATGGCGCACAAGTCGGTCGACGCTGGAGTGTGTGACACCACCAGCGGTTATGGAAGGTGCTGTGGCTCTCACCGTCAGTGTCAACGGTATCGACTTCAGCTCGAACGCAGTTTCCTTTACATACCAAGCATCACTCACGGTGACGTCGGTAGTTCCCAACACGGGAAGTGTCCTTGGTGGCACGCTATTGCGATTTCTCGGTGCCAACTTGGACAGGATGAGCCCGGCATCGGCGGCTTGTCGCTTTGCAGACGCGGCGACGGAAGCAATTTTCGTCGTTGCAACGATCGTATCCGCTCAGGAAGCTCACTGCGTGGCACCGGCATGGGCCGTCGAGACGTATACTACCGTGGTTCTTACGGACGCCGTGCTCACATCGAATTCGGTTGGTTTCGAGTACCAAGCGCCGATCACGATCGCGTCGGTGGAGCCTGCTGTCGTCAGCGAGGCAGGCGGTCTGTCGATGCTTGTCATAGGAGATTCCTTTCGAGCAGACTCGGCTCTCTGCTGTATCTTTGGATCTATCCGCGTGCCAGCAACTTGGCGTTCGTCACGCTTGCTGCAGTGCACGAGCCCGCGCCATGTTCCAGGACCGCTGACGTTGGCCGTGTCAGCCAATGGCATCGATATTTCCAACGCGTTAGCACTGCGTGTGACAGCGCAGCCCTCGATCACCGATGTCGAGCCGTCGCACGGCTTTGTCTCTGCACCAACCTCGATTCGTGTTTTGGGCACTGGCTTTGATGCAACGGTGGCGTGGCAGTGCGTCGTTGGGGACAGTGTCGTCACTGCGACGGTAGTTGATCGTAACACTTTGGCGTGTGTGGCGCCGCACCCGACGGCAGCGTACTCGGCAGTCGTGTCAGTGTCGGTCGCAACGGCGACAGGTATCACTGTGCCAGAAAGCCTTCCGTTCTACTACGATGTGGTCGTCAACGCAACGACGGCAGCGCCGGCAAGCGGACCGACCACCGGTGGCACCTCTGTCATTTTGTCGGGCGTCTTTGTCAATGCGGAGGAGAGCCTCCGTTGCATCTTTGGTGACTCGGAAACCCAAGCAACGATTCTGAGCTCGTCGACTGTCGAGTGTATTTCACCGTCGACGTCGTCGCCAAGGGTTGTGCCGTTGTTGTTGCAAGTCGCCGGCCAGCGCCCAACGCCGACGGGGTTTACGTTTGTGTATTACCCGCCTCCAAGTGTGAGCGCCGTGGCGCCAGCCGTGGTTCTTGGACCGACGCTCATTGAAGTGACGGGTGCCAACTTTAGTTTGAGCTCCGTATGCCGGTTTGGTCGCGACACAATAGTGTCAGCACGCTTTGTCACGATGACGTTGCTGCAGTGTGCGGCACCGGCGCATGCCCCGGGGCTCACGGCGGTCGATGTCAGCAACAACGGTGTGGACTTTAGCGTCAGTGGCTTGACGGTGCTGTACGAACCCGAAGTTGCAATCACCGCCGTTCGCCCGGCATCGGTTCTGACGACCGGTGGCAAGACGCTCACCATCACCGGCATCGGCTTTGCGTCCCAACTCACGCTCTTCTGCATGTTTGACGACCACGGGCGCTCGATTTTGCAGGCAGCGGTGGTTCTCAATGCCACGACCTGTACCTGCGTGACGCCGCCTCTCGCGCTGGGCGTGATTCCGCTCTCGCTGACCACGACGCAGCAAGACTTTACGTCCAATCACGTGTCACTGACGTCCGTGGCAGTACCGGAGCTCTTGCGCCTCACGCCAACGCACGGGACGATCGCAGGAGGAACGCAGCTCGTTCTGTACGGCATCAACTGGTTTGTCGATCCAACCGCGTCGATGGCGTGCTGTTTCAATACCAGCGCTTGCGTCCCGGCGTATCTGGAGCCGTCCACGAGCAGTGTACGATGCACAACGCCCGTGTTCAATGCTACAAGTCGCGTCTCAGTCGACGTCGTTGTCGACGACGTTCGGCCTCGGTTTCCGCTGGCATTCTTTGTCGACGCAGAAGTCTCAGTAGAGTCCATGGTGCCGAAGCATGCGCGGGAAATGGCGGGTACGGTCCTCACGCTGACTGGCGGCAACTTCTTCGACACCCCGGAGCTGGCGTGCGTCGTCGGCGAGGTGCGCCTGCCCGCACGATTCTTTAGCACGTCTGCGATCGCATGTACACTCCCGCGGCTGTTGCCGGGCAGCGTACGTGTTGCAGTGACCACGAACGGCGTCGATGTTGTGTCAGCCCCGATGGCGCTGGTGGTGGACCCCGTCACGACGTCGATTCACACCATCTCGCCAACGTCGGGCCCGATCCATGGCAATACGCTAGTGATACTTCTTCACAACCTTCCACTGGCAGTCTCGTCGGTCATGTACTGCGCGTTCGGCGCCACGCATGTCCCAGCAACCACCGTCAACAGGTCGGCGCTAACGTGCTTGACGCCGCCGTCCCCAACTGTCACGGCGGTCAACGTGTCTCTGGTCGAGCGTACGACGTCACTTGGGTCGTCCATCGTGTACGACGACTTTGACGGCATGTTTGTGTACGCTGCGTGGCCAACAGTGCAGCGTATTGCGCCATCGTCGGGCACCGCGGCGTCCATAGTGTCGGTGACAGGCTCAGGGTTTACGTCCGCGTCTGAGATTCGATTTGGTGACGCGGGTGCGTCGCGCTGTGATGTATGGACGCCAACGACCTGCACGGTCCGTGTGCCGGCCCCTGATGGCGACAACGGAGGTCCAGTGCTTGTCGCCGCTTCCAACAACGGCGTCGACTTTGCGTCGTCCACGGCGCTGTTTCTGTATATGCCCGAGGTTGTCGTGACGTCGGTGTCGCCCTCGGTTTTGCGGTCGGCGGCATTGGTGACGGTGCGCGGCGCCAACTTTGACTCGACATTTGCATCGGCGCTTGTGTGTCGAATTCATACCGTGCACGTGCCGGCGACCGTGGTTGCGCCAGACGAGGTGCAGTGTGTCGCACCTGCATTACGCAGTGGCAACTACTCTGTCGATGTCTCTATCAACGGCGTCGACTTTACCAAAAGCCACGTGCTGCTCGAGTACAAGGAGCCACTTGTCTGGACATCGATTCATCCGCGTTTTGGGTCCACCGAAGGCAACACTGTTGTGACGCTGACAACAAGCTCGACTGTTTCGGAAACGGACGTTCTCTCGGCCTATTGCGCGTTCAACACGACCGTCGTTCCTGCGACGCTGGTCAATGCGTCGACTGTGACGTGCACGGCACCACCCACCCCGATGCCGGGCCCTATGACACTGCACCTCGTACAGTACGATACGTCCCACCAAATGACGTTGGAGAATGTACTGTCGCGGCCATTGGATGCAGCGCCCGGCGTCTACACCTACGTTGCACCGATGCGCGTCACGGCAATATCGCCCACCCGCGGTTGGCGCTCGGGTGGCAGCGTTGTCACCGTTCTTGGCGCCAACTTTGCACCGTCGCCGTCGCTCGGGTGCTTCTTTGGGCCATTGTTTGTGCCTGCCACCTTCGTGTCCCCCACAGTACTTCGGTGCACGTCGCCAGCACCAGAAAGCACTGCCACCGACTATCTCGTCGCGATCACGGCCAACGCCGTGGACGTGCTCGCAACACACATTGCGTTCCACTACCAGCCAGACATTGTCGTGGCGTCGATAACGCCGGCGAAGGCGTCCCTTGCGGGTGGTGGCACCGTTCAGATCCACGGGGCAGCCTTTGATGCGCTTTCAAACGTGAGCTGCGTCTTCAATACCGTTGCAGTGCCCGCAACGGTGGTTGCCCCAACGAGGATTGTGTGCACGGTGCCACCCGCTACTCGCGAGACGACCGTTCAAGTCGGTCTTGGCATCAACGAGGCGGATGTTTTCCCCGCCACCTTGGCATTCGAGTATAAGCAAGCGGCGATCGTCCATAGTCTCTCGCCGCGCACTGGGCCGCACCGGGGCAACACAACCGTGTCGGTGCAAGGCGACGGCTTTGCGCCAGGGATGGTGTGCTTCTTCGGTCTGCGGTATGTGCTTGCAACGGTTCTCTCGTCGACCAAGCTCGCTTGTGTCACACCCGCCGTCGACTTCAACACGACAGCAGTTGTTTTCGGCGTCGACGCTGTGACGGCGGACGCTACCGTCGTCGGTATCGGAGACACGGATGCACTGACGTTTTACTACACGGTACTGCCTACGATCTCACAACTGGTTCCTGCTGCCGGACCGACGACTGGAGGCACCAGCGTGGTGTTGACCGTACCCGACGGCCTCGGCTATCTGGACATGATCGACTGCAAATTCTGCGACATAATTGTTACTGGGACTTTTCAGGGACCGACGACGGTAGCGTGCACGGCCCCCGCCGTCGCCGCGCCGCGCACGTGTCCGCTGACGCTGTCAACGAACCACCTCGATTTTGGTGACGAAATCTGGGCCTTTGCCTACTACATGTCGCCGCAACTGACATCGGTGTTCCCAGCACGTGGGCCCAGCAACAGCTATACGAATGTGACACTCTTTGGGGCCAACTTTGTCGACGGTGGAACGCCCCAGTGTAAAATCGGCGGCAAAACGATACCTGCGACGCTCGAGTCGGACTCGCAGCTGCGCTGCCTCGTGCCACCAGGTGTCACACAAGCCGATATTCAGCAAGTGCAGATCCAAGGCCCACCGTTGGCGCCAACCGTTCAAGTCGTCACAACGACGGCCGCGCCCGCGACCAACGAAGTCCAAGTGGTCACAACGTCGGCCTGGGCTAACGGGCCGCAGGTCCAAGCCATTGCTGCGACGCTGCCGGCTGCTCAAATGGAAGTGTACGAAATCACAACGAGCAGTGCGTATCAGCCGACGGTTCAAATGCTCACGTTCACAACGACGCCGATACTACCCGAGGTGCACACTGTCATGACAACAGGAGCGTCAACCGTCGGCGGGTCATTTACGATCAACGTCTTGGGCTTCAACGTCGTCGTTGGCGCGAGTGATTCGGCGTCTACCGTCCAGCAAAACCTTGTCGCGGCGACGCTCGGTTCCCACGGTTGCTCGGTCGCGCGCTCGTCCGGTGCGCTCAACACGTATACGTGGACAATCACATTTACAACCGACGCGGGGACGTTGGCTCTGACGCGACTCGTGTCGACGAGCGCCCTCACCGGCACCAGTGCGTCCGTGGTCGTGGCGCGCGTTCGCGCTGGCACCGTCATGGAAGTGCAAACCATTTGCATCTACGGCGCCGTCTTCTCGGGCTCTCTCGCTACGATCGATGTGTCGCTCCAGGGACAAGTGGTTGCCAGCCAAATTAGTGTTCTTGCAAGCGCTACGTCCATGGCATCGGCGCTCAATGCCCTCGGTGCTCTCGGCGTTGTGACTGTGTCGCTGCAAACCAGCACGTATACTGACGTCAGCGGCGCCGTCTACGAGCGGTTTCAATGGGCCGTCACGTGCACGTCACGCAGCCAGTTTGGTGGACGCCTTCAAGTACAACTGTACAACAGCGTGGGGCTCGCGTTTGTTGAGACGACCGTCGTCGGCACCACGCCCCGTAGCATGGGCACATTTCAGCTTGGCCTTGGTGCTTCGACGACGTCGGCACTGGCGTGGGATGTATCAACGTCAGCTCTGGAGCTTGCACTCGGGGCGCTAACCGGCGTTGATGTCGCCATGGTGACGGAGGACAGCGTCCTACTTGCACCGGCAGCCACGCGCACGCTGCGTATCACATTTTCCCCCAAGAGCGGCAACATTGCTACGCTCGGCGTACAGACAAGTACAACAACAGGCATGTACGGCGACTCGTCGAGTACGCTTTCGACCGGCCTTGCAGCGTCGATTCAGCGCATCATGACTGGCGCGTACCTTGGCGGGACGTTTCAAGTCACCGTGCCCAGTTCGGGCAGCTGGACGACGGTACCAGTGACTGCTCCGTGCTCAACACTTGCATTGGCCTTGAGCGCGTTGGCCTGCTCGGTGCAGGGTCCCGGCGTGAGCGGAGAGCTTCGCTGGCGCGTGACGTTTGCGAATCCGGTTGCAAATGCTATCAGCGTGCTCAGCACCGGCATGACGGGAGCTTCGCCCAATGTACAAGTGACGGCCCACGTCCCGGCCGGTGTTGCGAGCGTGCACACGATCAGCGTGACCAACCAGCACATTCCAACGATCCAGCAGCTACAAGTGTCGGGCGCCGCCGTTGTTTGGGAGGTGCAAACCGTGACGCTGGTCGCGCAAGGTCCGATACGCGGCGTGTGGGCTCTGCGTTACGGGTCCGAATCATCGGGCAATCTCACGGCGACGGCTAATAGCTCGGACGTTCAAGTCGCTTTCCGCAGCATCTCAATGCTCCAAGCCGTGTCGGTATCACGCACTGCTGTGACCGTTGGCGCCACCACGGGCTACGTCTGGAGCATTACGTTTTCTGATGTCGGGGACATGGCGCCATTGAGCGTCGTCTCGAACGTCTACGGCTCGGCCTTGTCTCTTCAGGTCACGGAGCTCACCAATGGTGTGCCGTGCGAGGTGCAGAACGTGGTCGTCTCGGCGACCCAAAGTCCGTTTGTGCTTGGTACCTTCCGCCTCGGTTTTCGAGGGCAGTACACTGAGGTTTTGGCGGTCTCGGCCAGTGCTAGCCAAGTACAAAACGCGCTGGCGGCGGTTGCTACGCTTGGTGCTGTCTCGGTGCGGCGCCTGCAACCCAACGGCGAAAATGCGTGGACATGGCGGATCAGTTTCCTCAACAACGCCGGCGCTCTTCCGCTCTTGGCAATCGATACAAGTGCTGTCGCGGCACCGACGTCCATTCGCGCAGAACGTTGGGTCCCCGGAAGCGCACAACTTCTCTCGGGCTCGTTCATTGTAGGATACGATGGCCAAGTAGCGACGGTGCCCGTCGCAGCGTCAGCAACCGCGCTGGCCACCGCACTCAACGGGCTTTCCACGCTCGGGGCAGGCACCGTCGTCGTCTCGACGGTTCCTGGTGATTTCACGGGCGGAAACATCTGGCGCATCACGTTCACGTCCCTTGGCTTGCGTCCGCTCTTGTCGGTCAGTACGGCCGGCACGCTGGGAACGACTCCGAGTGGCCAAGTCACGACCAGTCAAGTCGGTACGCAGTATGATATTCAAGTCGTGCAGACCGCGGCAACGACGGCGCTCTCTGGGACATTCTTCCTTGCCTACAACGCTTTGGAGACGCCGGATCTTGCCTACAATGCCCTCGCCACGGACGTCGCCTCGGCGCTCAATGCGCTTCTACCCTCCGGTCAGACCGTCGTTGTCACGCGGACGTCACTGACAAACTATGGGTTTGCGTGGTCGATCACGTTCCAGGAGCCAAACAGCGTCGTGCTCGTCGCCGGTGGCGCAGGCACAACGCTTCTCGGGGGCGGTGCCACCATCTCGGTCGTGCAGAAGCCGCCATCGCCTTTAACGCCTGTGCAAGGTGGGTTCACCGTCGCGATTCCGGGCGCAAACAGCGTCTACGTCTCTGCAACGGCGTCGGCGTCGGTCATGCAAGCAGCCATTGCCTCGCTTCCAAGCATCGGCACGGTCAGCGTCGTGCGCACCAGCAACGCCTTTCAAAACGCGTTCACGTGGACCATTACGTATCTTCAAAACGCTGGCAATGTGCCGCTCTTGGCAGTGCAAAGCGCAAATTTGAGCTCGTCCGGCGCCGTCACCGTGTCGACCGCGTCGATTCAAGTAGGCACAACTCCGTGCTGCATGACGGGGTCGTTTCGGGTGGCCTACGGATCGCCGGCGCGCCGCCTACCGGGAACTCTGAGTGTGATCCGCGGCTGGCCAATGGTGGCGACGTCATATGATCTCACGACAGAGCTGCAGCGTGGCGATGTCGTCGTCATCAACGGGTACTCGTTCACGGTGGATGGGTTTCTACCATTTGATGCGAGTCGGCTACCGCTGAGCAGTCCTTACCCCGATGCGTCCATGGCCAACGCCGTCGGGTACAGGCAGTATCGTACTCCACCGCTCGATGTCGGTTCGACGACTGCCGACCGCCTTCAACGCGAGCTTGGCAACCTCCCTGGAATGCCAACTGTCCAGGTCTCGACGTCGGCCGAGGCGATCAACAATGGGTACACGTGGTTTGTGACGTTTTCAGGGGATATGAGGACCCTGCCACTTCTTCGCGTGGCATCGAGTGTGCTTCCGGCGACGGCTTCCGTGGTCGCAAGCGTTGCCACACCCCACACGCAAGGCGAAGTGCGCTTTCTGTATGTCCAAGCCACGTCGACGATCTCTGGCGGGTTTCGCATTCTGCTGGCGTCGGCGACGACACCATTGCTGCCGTGGAATGCGTCGGCGGCCACGCTCCAAGCCGCGCTTCAAGCCCCCGGGTTCTTTGCCAGCGTCAACGTCTCGGGCAGTCCTCTCTTTACGACCCCGTACGCGTCCCTTGGCGACGGCTACGGGTGGTACATCACCTTCGCATCCGACACGGGCGTGGCCCGAACCATGACCTTTGACGCGTCCAGTTTAACGACAAGGTACTCGACACCGGCAACGGTCGGCACGATTCTCGTACAGGCCGGCACGTCCATCCCGCTGTCGGGCGCTTTTGCGCTGACGTTTGGCGGGTACACGACGTCCATTTTGGCGTTCGACGCGCCGGCTGCCACCGTGCAAGCTGCACTCAACGCGCTGCCGTCAATTCCGACGGTGGCCGTGTCGCGGTCGTTGCCAGACCCCAACCAAGGCTACAGTTGGTCGATCACGTTCATAAGCGGGCCGACCCACCCGAGTGCGCAGCAACGTGGCTCATACCCGCTTCTCGCGGCGACGTCGAGCCTCAGTGGCACATCGGCCAGTATTGCTGTGGCGCGCCTCGTTCAAGGCTCCTTCTTGGATGGCACATTTCGTTTGTCTCTGGGTGCCCAAGTTACTGGGCCATTGTCGTATGCAGCACCGGCGGACGTTGTTGAAAGCGCCCTTGCGCAGTTTTCGTGGCTGAGCACTGTCACGGTGAGCCAAAGTGCTATCAATGCGGCCGGCGGGTATTCCTACACCGTCACCTTCGTACCGGTTCCAGGCCGAGTTACGCGCCTTGTCGCTGATGCCAGCCAGCTCATCGGAACAAACGCATCGGTGCAGATCCAAGTGCTTACGCCTGGCGTGGATCCGATAGCGGGGACGTTTGCATTGAGCTACCTCGGGGCGTCGACGCCCGCACTCTTGCACAACGCGTCGGCGGCGACGGTACAGCAAGCGTTGCAGGCGCTGTCGACCGTCGGACATGTCGTTGTGACGACTGCGGCATCAACACCCAACACGGTTACGTGGCGCGTGACGTTTTTGACCGACGGAGCACCGGCCAACCTCGGCAGTCTGCCGTTGTTGGCTCTGTCTACCGACACGATCACGGGCACGGACGTCGCATCGAGTGTCACAAAGCTGCAGGCAGGCTGCTGTGGCCTCCAAGTCTCGCTCAATGGTCAGGACTGGACGCGCGACATAGTAGCCTATCGCTACGATCCCGCCATGGTAGTTCAAGCAACGTATCCGACATCGGGACCGTTGACGGGCGGCACGTCCGTCGTACTCTTGGGTGCCAACTTTGTCAACAATAGCTTGGAGTGCGCCTTTGGGAGCCAGACGACGGCGGTCGAGTTTATCAACGCCACGACTGTGGTCTGCGTGGCACCGCCGCAAACGACGCCCCAATCCGTGTTTGTGCAGCTGCGAAGTGCGCCGTTTGGTATCGCGGCATCGGACAACGCCATGTCGGACTCGGTGGCTCTCTTCTCGTATTACCCGCCACTGGAGCTGACGATGGTGTTCCCAACCTCGGTGCCGGTCCTTGGTGGACGTCCGCTGCGTTTGCGCGGCGCCGGCTTTCTCAACCTCTCGACTCTAACGTGCCAGTACACGACGACGATTCCCGACCTCAACAAAACAACGACATCGACCGCGGTGGCCGTGTTTGTGTCGTCGACGGAAATCCTGTGCCCCGCGCCGACTCTCGCGCCGGCGTTTCCAGCGTCGGCGACCGACTGGGCGCACAAAGCTTCGGCGACGACGGTGCTTGCGATTGCGCTCAATGCCGCTGATTTTACGACCCACCCAACGACAATTGCCTTATATCCACAGTCCCTCGCATCGTCGCTGTCACCACCGCGGGGGCCGCTTACGGGTGGCTCGGTGGTCACGTCGAAGGTGGCGCCCACCCAATGCGACGGCCCCGTGCTTTGCCAGTTTGGATCGCACCGACCAACGGCGGCCGTGGCATGCAATACGACCACCGTCACTTGTCGTACGCCCCCGCACGTACCACAGCAAGCCGTGTACCAACTGCAAGTGACGTCGAGTACTCTTTTGCCCGAAGTGCAAGTCGTCACTACGTCGGCCGCCTCTGGCGCAACACTTGGCGGTATGTTCCAGCTGCAGTATCGGGACTGTACAACGATGCCGATCGTGTTTGATGCTACGGCGCCGATGCTGCAGTCGCTTCTTGCAGCGTGTCCGTGTGTGGGCGTCAACTCTGTTACGCGCAGCGGGCCGGACGCCCAGCTCGGCTATGCGTGGACAATCACGTTTGCTGTCGAGGCTGGCAACGTTCCACCACTGACCGTGTTGACGCTTGCGCTACAAGGCACGGGCGCGACGGCGACAGTGACGACTCAAACCGAGGGTCCTGCAGGCACCATCGCGGGCGAGGTCCAGCAACTCTCGTTGTCGCAACCGCTGATTTTATCCGAAGTGCAACTGCTCCAAGTAGAATGGGCAGCCACGGTCTACGAGATCCAGAGCATCAGTATCACGGCGTCTGTGGCGTTGGCTGGTACGTTTACGCTTGGGTACGCCACGGGCACGACGGCGGCGCTGCCGTTCAATGCCGATGCTACAACGGTACAAGGCGCGCTTCAAGGGCTACCGGGCGTCGGTAATCTTAACGTGTCGATGGTCCACGCAACCAAAATGCGGGGCTATGTCTGGAGTGTGACGTTTCTAACGTGCGCCGGAAGTCGACCGCTTTTGACCGTCACCAAGTCGGGTCTCACACCAAGCGCTAGCGTCACGGCAAGTGTCTCCAAGGTTGCCACGGGCACGACGCCGATCAGTGGCACGTTCTCGGTGACGTATGGCAGTAGTACGACGGCATCCCTCCCGATCACGGTGACGTCGACCGCGTTGGCCACCGCCTTGTCCAGTTTGAGCGGTATGCCATCTGTGACCGTCACCAAGGTCTTTGCGGTCACCGCAACACGGTGGCAGATCACGTTTGGTCTTATGGCGTCATCAATGCCACTGCTTATCACAACGAGCGCCTTGACGGGAAGCGGCGCTGCCGTCACGATGACGCGACTCGTAGCGGGCGGCACCTTGCTTGGTGGCAGCTTTACACTTGGTCTCAACAGCTTGACGACGGGAGCCATCCCGATTGCGGGGGCGTCGGCAACTGCCGTCGCGGCTGCACTGGCTTCGATTGTGCCGTCGGTCGCGGTTTCAGCATATACGAGTCCGTTCAACAACACGTGGATGCTAACCTTTCCCGCGGCGCTTGGTGACATTCCGCCAGTGACGCTCAACACGGCCTCTGTCACAGGCACCAATGTCATTGGGTCCGTCGCGACAGTGGTGAATGGCACGTACGCACCTCTGGGCGGCACCTTTCAACTGCAGTTGGGCAGTGCCACAACCTCGGGCATTGCGCCGACGGCCACCGCAGCGTTGTTTCAAACTGCCGTACAAAGCGCGATGGGTGCCGTTGTTGGCTCGGTCGTCGTAACGTCCGGGACACCAACTCTTGGTGTTGGCAACGCCTGGCTGGTCACGTTCGTCGACTCGTGGCAGCTCAACTACGCGGCCAATCTCGACACCATCCGTGTCGGTACCAGCGCCTTGACAGGCTCGAATGCTACAGCAGCTTGGCGCCGAGTCATTGGCATTGAGCCCACTCGAACGTCACTGTCCCTTGCGATGAACGGTGCCGACTTTGCAGACACGGGACTCGCGTTTCAGTACCATGACGCGATCGTCGTCGACGCGATTACCCCTGTGTTTGGCCCCGTGGACGGCGGCACACTGATCACGGTCGCCCTGGCGTCGCAGAGCGCCAGTTGGTCGTCCAACGACGCCGCCCTCTACTGTGCATTTGGTACCTCGATCGTCCAAGCAGTCGTCGTGAGCCCGCTCGTCCTGCAATGCAAAAGCCCGTTGACGACCATACCCGCGCTCGTGCCACTCGAGATCAGCGCCAATGGTCTGGACTTTAGCACCTCCAACATCGTGTTCGAGTACCGGGTGAGAATGGAGCTCGCGTCGATAACACCGACCCACGGTCCGATCACGGGCGGCACACGCGTTTCCATCAGGACGCCAAACATTAATGTCCTCGACGTGTACCAGTGCGCCATCGGTGGCGTCGTTGTCGTCGCAGAAGAAGTGACACCGTCTACGATCGTGTGCCGGACGCCGCCCGTTGCCGCGCCGCGGACCGTTGCGATTGAAGTGACGTACAACGGCCAAAGCTTTTCGACAACCCAACTGCAGTTTGTGTACCACGTACCTTTGCGCTCGAGCAGCATCGCGCCGGCATGGGGCGCGGCCATCGGCGGCAACACGGTGCTCGTGCGCGGCGGGACGTTCGACCCGACGCGCTCTGCGACGTGTCGCTTTGGCGAGAAAGTTGTCGACGGACTGGTGCTCTCGCCCGAGTTTGTCCAGTGCGCCCCGCCCCGCTTTGATCCGGTTGGCCAAGTGCAAAGCATTTCAACGTCCGCGTCTGGGTATCTGCCCGATGTGCAAGAGGTTGTGGTGTCAGCAGCGCCCAATACATCGCTCGTACTGCAAGTGGAAACGTCCGGCGACTTGCCACTACTAGAGACACAAGTGCTTACGATCACTGGACAAACGATCCCCGAGGTGCAGTCGATTACGACGTCGGTCGCCGTGCTCTCGAGCGAGATTCGGACCATCTCGACGCGCATGACGCCGACGGTCACCGAGGTCAAGACGCTTCAAACGACGGCCACCGCCACGAACGAAGTGCAGCAAGTCGTTGTGAGCGTCGACACGTCGAGCTTGACGAATGCGCAAATGGCGGTGCAGACGCTAGCGGTGCCCGTGCAGCTGGGCGAAACCGGCACAATTTCTCTGGAGCTCCACGGCGCACTCTCGGTACCACTGCCGTATACGTTTACCTTGACGCAGCTGCAGGCGGCGCTCCAGGGCATGGCCACGGTCGGCGCCGTCTCTGTCAGTGTCATGACGCCAACACCCAGTACGCGCTTGTATGCAGTGACGTTTACGCAAAACACGGGAGCTCTCCTACCGCTCGTGCCGCATGCTAGCAACTTTGTGCTTGTCGCCCCGTCCTCTCTCGTGGTGACATTGGTGGCGGCGGGAACATCGACAGCACTGAGTGGAACGTTTGCTCTCACGTTCAACGGCGCTAGCACTGGGCCATTACTGTACGACATTGCGCCGGACGACCTCGCGTCGGCGCTGCAGGCGCTCCCGAGTGTTCAAAACCAAGTCGTCGTCGCGATGCAAGGATGCGACTTTAACGGCGCCTGCTCGTGGCTCGTGACCTTTGTGGCGTCGCCGACGGTCAACGGCAACCTGTCACTCATGACGGTCCAAGCCGCGGGGCTGGTCGGCACGGGCGCCAGTGCGGCTGTCAACGCAATCTCGGACGGCAATGCGGTCGGCGGCAGTTTTCAGCTGACGTTCCAAGGCGCAGTCTCGGGCGTGCTCTCGTGCAGTGCCACGGAAGCTGCGATTGGCAACGCTGTGCAGGCGCTCGTGGGCCTACCCGTGCTCACTGTCACACGCCAAGGACCCGACGCCGTCAGCGGATATACCTGGAGCATCACATTCGGTGGTACACCCCAGGCGATTGGGCCGCTGGTGCCAATCTCGCTCGGGTCGCTCACGGGCGTCGGTGCCCGTGTTCTTGTCCAGACCTCCCGGCCAGCGCAAATTCCCGAGATTCAACAGCTGTCACTGTCTGCTACGTCGTTCATCGGCGGCACGTTTGCGTTGTCGGTGAGCGGCCAAACAACCGCGCCGCTCTTCTCGGACAGCTCGGCCAGCGATGTTCAGATGGCGCTCAACGCCCTGAATGATCTCGGCACTTTCCTCGTCTCCAAGAGCGCGGTGGACGGCAACGGTGGTTGCCAGTGGTACATTACCTTTGCGACGCTTGCTGTGACTCAAAATCTCATTGCTGTCGTTACCACCGACGACGACGGCCAACCAATGCTCCAGGACTCGGGGTCGGGCGACGTACATCTCGCCGTGTCTCGAGTGCAGTACGGTACCAGTGCCCCCCTCTCTGGTTCATTTCAAGTGGCCATCAACGGCGTTCTTTCGGGACTCATCCCGTTTGACGCGACTGCAAACCAGGTTAAGCAAGCGTTGGAAGTCGTTGAAGGTGCCGGCCAAGTGAGCGTGTCAACATCGGGGGCTCTTGGGTTCAACAACGCCAACGACTGGACCGTGACCTTCTTGAGCCCACTCTCGAGCCTTCGGTCGTTGGTGGCCAGCACGTCCACACTCGCGCCGGGCAGCGCGAACGTGCAGTTTGGTGTCGTCCAAGCAGGCACCGTGCCGACCATCCAGTCGATTTCAACGACGCTCAGCACCGGCTCGTTTGTGTGTAATTTTGGTGGCGCACCGTCGGCATCCATCGACGCCACAGCAAGTGCAGCGTCCGTTAGGGCCGCACTCATGGCCATCCCGTCTATCGGATCCATCGTTGCATCGGGCCCGGCTGGCGGCCCGTGGCAAGTTACCTTCATGCAGCTTGCGGGAACTGTGCCAACGCTCACCTGTGGCACTGATCAAACCGTCTCTGTCGTTCAGTCATCGACCGCGGCGGTGCTCGGCGGTCAACTCCGCTTCGGGTTCCAGGGTCAATTTACATCGTATTTGAGCGCTGCCGCGACGGCCAACGACGTTCAGACGGCGCTGACAAGTCTCTCGAGCATCGGTGCCGGGAACGTTGCTGTTACGTTAGGGCCTGCGGGGGTCAACAACGGTCAGACGTGGGTCGTGACATTCACCAACGTGCCAGGGAACCTTCCGGCACTCGTTGTCGACACGACGCAGCTCGTGGGTACCACTGCGACGGCAACTGTTTCGACGCTCGTCCAAGGCAACCAAGTGACGGGTGCCTTTCAGCTCTCGTTCAACGGCGACACGACGCGGTCGCTATCGCCACAGATGGATGCAACCGACCTCGCATCCGCTATCATGCAGCTACCATCCATCAACTGCCGTCGCTGCATCGTCGTCTCGCAGTCTGCTCCGCTCGGTGCTGCCGGGTACAACTGGACTGTAACGTTTCAGGCCTTCGATCCAGTGTCGTCGTCGTTTGTGTGGCCCATCGTTGGCAATGTCGCGTCGCTTGCCATCGACAACTCGTCGCTCGCTTGCAGCGGGTTAGTCGCGACTGTCACGACGGTGCAGAATGGATCTGCGCCGGTGCGTGGCAGCTTTGTGCTAGCCTACCGTGCGCAACCGTCGGTCGTGTTGGCGTGGAATGCGACGGCCGACGACGTTCTTGCGGCCGTTCAGAACATCAAGAGCATCCCCTACTTTGGAATCGGATTCGCCGTCTCCCGCTCCGCCGTGACCGCATCAGGCGGTGTACAGTGGCGCATCACGTTTCCGTATGACCTACCGTACCCGAACGAAGTCCTTGCCGTCTCGTCGCGCCTCCGCGGCAGCAACGCACAAGTGGTCGTGACCACCGTGACGCCGCAGACAGTCCCCATGACGGGTAGCTTTACTCTCTCGCTTCTGGGGCAAATGACGACAGCGATTCCGTTCAACGCCAACGCGAGCGTCGTGGCCTCGGCACTCTCCGCGCTGCCTGGGCTTCCGACGGTGGACGTGTCGACGGTCCATGAGCCCGGAGTCAACCGCTACGTCTGGCGCGTCACGTTTGCATCGTTGGTCAACGCCGGTAACGTTCCACTACTACTGACACCTTCTGTGGCGGTCGGCGGCACGTCGCCCAGTGCCACCGTGACCAAGATACAAGCTGGCTCGCACAACCAGATACAAGTGATTACCATTAGCGCGGTGACGCTGTCACCCAACGGGACATTCACGCTGGCGAGCGCCGGGTTTACGTCGCCGATTGTGCTCTCGATGACAAGCTCGGCCAGTGAGATGACGACTGCGCTTTTGGCGATCCCATCGATGTCGGCCGTGCGCGTCGAGCGCCGAGTGGCCATGGACGGACACCTCGGTGCGTCGTGGTACGTTTTGTTTTTGGATTCGAGCCAAGACCGGTCGCCACTCGTCGTCACACCAATGACGCTCACGCCCGTGGGTGGCTACACAGTCAGCATCACGACGTGGCCGTCCATGACAACGCCGCTCTCTGGGACGTTTACGATTGCGTACGGACGCAGCTGCATCGACGGCGCGACGACCGAATCGGCGTCGTGCGTGCCGTTGCAGACGCCGGCGCTTCCGTGCAACGTCGATGCCGTCACGATGCAGCATGAAATCTCGCTGCTGCCAGGCCTGAGCGCAGCCACGGTGACCCGCGCCGGCCCTGACTACCTCAACGGATTCACGTGGTCGATTTCATTCCCACACGAGCTCGGTAGTATTGCCTTGCTCGACGTTACTTTGGGTGGAAACCTTGGCGGGACCAACGCCATGGTTGTTGCCGCCGAAACACAAGCCGGTGTCTCGTACGACAACGCCAAAGTCCCTGTGACGGTATCGTCCAACGGTCAAGACTACTCGTCCCCGGCGGTCGTGTACCAGTACGTTCCCACGATTCTCGTGTCGTCGCTGGCGCCGACGCACGGACCGGCCACCGGCGGTACCGAGGTCGTCGTCACGGGGTCGTTCTTCTTCAACTCGTCGGCGCTCTACTGCAGCTTTGGCGCGACGTCGGTCAAGGCGAACACGTACTTTAACAATTCGATGCTGGTGTGCATCGCACCGCCGCGCGGCGACAACGCCGCGACGGTGGCGGTCGAGATCTCGCACAACGGCGTCGGTCTCGCCAGTACTTCGTCCGAGAGTCACGTGCGCTTCACCTACGATATGCCGGTGGTTGTCCAGTCGGTGACACCGACGTCTGGCCCCGTGACGGGCAACTTTTCGGTGCACATTTCTGGTGGTCCGTTCTTGCCCACCCCAGAAGCCCGCTGTCGCTTTGGCGCATTCGTTGTGCGAGCTACGCAAGTGCACTCGGATCTCCTTCGGTGCGTTGCCCCCAGCCACGCGGCGGGGACGTATGCGCTTGAGGTATCTCTCAACAACCAAGACTACACAATGACGCGCTGGCCTTTTTACTTCTACCCTAACCCGACGCTATCGCGAATCTTTCCGGTCTTTGGCCCGGCCGTTGCGGCCGGCACCACCATCACGATCGTCGGCTCCGGGTTTGTGAACGTGTCCAGTCTTGTCTGTCGTCTTGGAAAAACGATTGCGCCGGCCACGTACGTGTCATCGACACAGCTGCGCTGCTTGGTACCGGCGCTCTCCGACTTTAGCAGCGGGTTGCAGCCAATGCCGCTCTCGGAGCAGCGCAACACGTACCCCGACCCGAGCACCGGCAGTCGCCTTTTGTTTCCGACGGCGTGGCACTTTCCACTTGTCAACGGGCGTCTCGTCAGCGTCGAAGTGTCCAACAACCAGCAAGACTATACGTACAGTGGGATCAACTTTATGTACTACGACGATGCCACCGTTGCGGCGGTGACGCCGACGAAGGCATTTGCAACCGATGCGATATCTTTCTTTGTCCTTGGCGCCGCCTTTCTCAACACGACCGAGCTCCGGTGCCGCGTCGGACCGACGACCGTCCGCGGCGTCTTTTTGACACCGAATGTCACGCTGTGCATTGTGACCTCGAGCCTCCTGGAGACGACGCTGCCAATGACGTCGACGACGTCCCCGAACGATCCCGTTCCGACGTTTTCAGAGAGCGGGCAATATCTCTTTGTGGAAGTGGCCAACAACGGCGTCGATTTTACAGCCAACCGCGTCGGGTTCGAGTACCTCGGTCGCTGTCCGACGGGCGCGTACTGTCCTCCGACATTGCAAGGGCGACAAGTGACGTGCCCCCGCGGCACCTACTGCCCCGGCGTCGGCAATGCCAACTATACGCTCTGCCCCCGGGGCACATACCAGCCGCTGCTTGGACAATCGAATTGCATTCGGTGCCCCATTGGGTATCATTGCCCTCACATTGGGTTGCATGTGCCCCGGGTATGCCCCGCCGGCTTTGTGTGCGACGTCACAGGCATCGAAGAAGCCGATCAGCCGTGCCCCGTGGGTCATTTTTGTCTCGAAGGCACGGCAACGACCGCGACGACGTGCGGGAACACCGTTGCGTCGCGCAAGCTCGCCGGCGCGTACACTCAGGGCGAGCGCCCGTCAACGCTGCGCAAGGGCCGGCGGGCGACCCCCCAAGAGCCTGTGCTCGGCGGTCGGAATGCCGGGTGCTGGGACAATAGCACCGCCGACTTTGGTCTGCAGCTGAGCGCCAACCCGAGTCGGTTCTGGATGGAGCTCCATCAGTTGCCGTTGTCGTCGGACACGACAAGCTTTGTGCCGTTGCGCGGACGCTACTGCATGGACGATGCGTGCTTGAAGGTCCAGAGCCCCCTCTCGGTGCAGGACACGGTGTTTGACTACGCATCGACGGGGTTTGCTCTCCGACGACCGGTGCCGTGTCCGATGGGCACCTACTGCCACGCCGGTACGGCGGGCAACGTCTCGACGATGAAGAACTTCACGATGCCCCAGCCGTGCTTTGAGAGCATGTACTGCCCGGAAGGTAGCGTTGCTCCGGTGGGCCAAGGCAACTGCCCGACGGGGCACTACTGTCCGTTTGGTGTCAAGCTGCCGTGTCCCGCCGGCACCTACTGCCCAAGCACGGGCAACTACGAACCTCTTCCGTGCCTCCCCGGAACGTTCAATGGCATGGTGGGCCAGTCGTCGTGCACGCCGTGTCCCGCGGGCTTCATTTGCCCCGGGTTCAACCGTGTCCAGCCTGTTCTGTGTCCAGCGGGGTATGTCTGTTCGCGCGACCAGCTCGAATCGCCCAACATACTTTGTCCCCCGGGATACTATTGCCTTCAAGGTCTTTTGACCTCGGACCCGTTCCGGAATGACACGACGCTGCGGCCGTACCCGTGTCGGCCCGGCACCTACTGCCTTGGTGGTGTCGTCGCCGACACGGTTGTGACGGGCGATTTCTCGTTCGCTCAAAACTGCACGGCGGGTTTCTACTGCGAACTCGCGTCCGTGTCGCCCAAGGGCATGGGCATGTGCCCCCCGGGCTTCATGTGCCCCGAGGGCACGGCCGCGCCGATTCCGACGCCGCTCGGGACGTACGCGCAGCGCAGCGGCACGGTGCAAGCCGCGCAGTGTGCACCGGGGTACTATGCCCCGACGATCGAGACCTCCGAGTGCTACCCGTGTCCGCCAGGCACGACATGCCAAGACGACGGCATGAGTGTGGCCGTCTTGTGTCCCCCGGGTGCGTATGCGCTGTCGATAGCCTCTTTGCTGATGGGCAGGCCGTAGGCTCGTACCGCAGTACGCTGGAGATTGACGGTATCGCTTGTATCCCGTGTCCCCAGGGCACGTGGTCCAAGAACTGGGGTCTCCGCGACGTGACCGAGTGCATGCTCTGCCCGCCCGGCACAGTGTGCGCGACGGACGGTATGACAAATCCGTGCAGCAACAGCGACCTTCCGCTGCCGTATGTACCAACGAACGCGGACGAGTCCATGGAGCAGTGTCTCGGGAAGGGGCGCGCCTACTTCTTTGGCGTGCTCCTTGAGCCATGGATTGACGGCAACGGCGTCGGACCGCACTTTCTACCTCATATCTCGGGGCAGTGCTATTACAACCCACAGCCGTATGGAAGCCCCGTGTACCGTCGGTTCACCGAGTACTTTGGTCCACTCTACGACATCACCAATGGCATTCCGAGCCAAGGGTATGGCGACGCGACGCAGGCGCCGGGCCCGAGTTACTTTGACCGCGGGTCGCTCTACATGGATCTCACGTACTCGACGGTCTTTGACTTGCAGCGGAACTGCACCCGCGGCTTCTTCTTCAAGGACGCGTGGTTCCCCGGCACGTGCGAAGCCGACTTGATTTGCTACTCGACCAAAATCGCGCAGGCACTCATTTGCCCCGAGGGCTTCATCTGCGACGAAGCGACGACCGATGGCTCGTCGTTGAGCACGCCGTGTGCACCGGGGTACGTCTGTGCGTTTGGGTCGACGCCCGACACGTACCTCGAGTCGCCGCAAGGCCAGTACAGCAAGCTCTGTCCACGGTCGTATTTTTGTCTGGAGGGCACAGGCGAGGGCCTCATGAAGCAGGACCCGTGCCCGCCCAACTATTTTTGCCCCACGGGGACTGTCGACCCGTGGCACGGCCTGGTCGCCAACGACGCCTTGCGCCGGGGCCTCTCGTCGGCGTCGGCAAATCCCTACACGAGCACCGAGAGTATCGAGTACCTCGACGAAGGCGACGTCCGTGGCTTCTCGGCCCACGACCTGCGCTGCCTCCTTGCCATCGACCCCGAGCTCCAAGAGACATACCACTTGGTCAATAGCGTCGTGTACAACACGGCCATCGAGAACGACCTCGCGTGCGCGCGCGACCACAAGTGGCGCCATGTGGTCAATGCGATCACGCGGGGCGAGTGCAACTGCACGCACCAAGTCGTGCTGACGCTGGACCTTTACAAGGTCTTTAGCTGCACCCCGCCCACGTGCGCCCTGCGCTCACTGCAGCTTGTGCTTGGCGCGACGTCGGCGTGGGGCGTCACCTTTCCATTTGCCCCGACTGCCGTGTATTCGTCGTACGCGGCGCTGGCCGCCGATGCAACAGCCGAGTACGCCGCCAAGACGCAGCTGTCGATGCGAGCACCAGTGAGCGACATCCTCTACGATACGTACATGGCGGTGCAGCGGATTGCAGCGTTGGGCGCGTCGACGCCGACGGTGTTCAATGTCGACGGCAGCGGGAACGTCCTTCGTCCCGACTACTGCGAGTGCCAGCGCCTCCTCAAGTGTCCAAATGGAACAACGTCGCCGTTGGCGTCGGACGACATATTCGACTGCGTCAAGACGGGCGTTATTCTGCAGCGAATCGACTTGATTCCGCCGGGCCACCCGCGCCAGCTCAACGGTACTTGTCGCGTCATTACATCTCTTCATGAGGACCGTAGGGACGGACTACACGGTGCTCTCGGGCACTGGTGACCCGATCAGCACGCTGCAACTTGAGCCATACGAAGTGGCCATCGTGACCATCAACGCTACGGGCATGGACCCAAACATGACGTACAACGACCACTACCGCTTCTCGGTGTATAAGAACTGCAAGCCGTGTCCGCCCAACTACAGCTGCAACTTGTACGCGATCCCGCCAGCGTGCACGTACCCCGGCGGTGCCAACACGACGGGCATGGCGCTCTACACGCAGTGTTTGGCGTCGGCGTCAACCGATGTCTGCGACGCGATTCCCTTCTTTTGCGAGATGCGGAGCAAGGTGAATGCGGACGGGACGCTGCGGACGACACCTGGCTGCTGCGCGTGCGAGCACGAAGAACTGCCCGTCTTCTTCCGCACCAACACGCCCGTGCTCGGGTTTCCCGACGACAAGCACGGCATGGTTCAGTTTACGATCTCGGCGGTCGCCCAAGTCGACGTGACGATCGTCGCCGAGCTCTTCCACGGTCTGTACTACCGCAGCTTTGCAAGCGCGTTTGCAACGGCGAATGTCCAGCTCAGCGTCTTTACTCCGTCGCGTGCTTACTACACGCCGACGACGCCGACGTCCAATGCATTCTTGCCGGTGTTACAATCGTCGGATTTCACGTCGCTCGCGCTGCCGCTCAACTTGCCCATGTCCCGCGTGCGCATTCCCGGGTCGCTTGGCTTCCAGACGCAGCTCGAGACGTCGCTCTTCATTGACCGGGTCGCGGATGTGTTTGTCGGCGACCCGACGCTGCCGTCGTCGGTTGGGTTTACGCGCATCAGTGGCGAGCAGGCGCTGCTCGGCACCGTCCCGAATGCGTCGACCCAAGTGCTGCCGACCGACCTTTTTGGCAACCAGATCGTCCCCGACCCGCTCAACGACGTTGCGTACTCGTCGCGCTGGTGGCTTGACACGCAGCCCGGTGGGTTGGACGCGATTGCGCTGCCGTACTTGCCGTACTTTAGCGCCTGCGCCGGCTACGACTCGCACATGTCGTTGGCCAAGCTTCTCGAGACGCATCCAGACTGCGTCGAGGTCGACTACAACGTCACACGGCCCGTTGACGAGCTGCTGTGGCGCAAGAAGACGGTGCCGCTCGCCGATACATGCGCCTTGCCGACGACCGGTATCGAGCTCCAGTGCGTCTACGAAGAAGACCTCGAGGGCGGCACGGACCAGCCGCGGTGGTACGAAGCGGACCCTGGCACTACGCTCTTTTGGCTGACACGGTACCCAATCGCCGCGTCCGACTTTGTGGGCAATGCGTCGAGCACAAACCCCATCTACTGGGGCGAGACCGACGTCATCACAAACCTTCTCGGGTCGTCCGACCTCGTCGGTGTTGCCTGTACGTGCGTTCATTCGTGCATATACATTTTCACAAAAGAGACGTGTAGTGGGCCCCACGACGCAAGGGTACTCGATGGTGATGGCGAAGACTGTGGCGCTCAGCATCAACTATTACCAAATCACCGAAGGGCAAAAGATCCTCGTCAACGCCCAGATTGACCTGACCGACCAGTGCGTCGTGTCCAAAGCCCCCCAGGACGTGGCCGACGCCGCCGTCAACGGTACGACCCAATGGGGAGATCCCACTTCACACGAATCTAGGCATTTACCCGTGTGTGACCAACGTCGTCACGGGCGGCTTGCTCTCGAAAGCCTACTCGCTCCAAGTGAGCTTTCAAGCGCTTGGGTGGTACGACCTCATGAACCAGTTCCGGTTCTCGATCCGCGTCTACCTCATGCTCTTTGGCGCGATCGGGGTCGGCATGGTCGCGCAAGGCGTACGTCGTCGTCGTCGCGTCTCCAAAAATGCTCACCCTGTTCGTGATCCTAGTATATCGTCTATTTGATCAACCGCATCTTTACCAAGATGCGCCACCCGCCACCGTTCCGCCTTCGGGAATTTCTCAAAGCCACAGCACCCCAGCCGGCGTTCGGGACGCTCCTCGCTGTCGTGCCCATCATGTGCGTGACGATTGCGATCTATGGCTGGTGGAACGTTCTCAAGTCGAAAGCACCGACGCTCAACCCGAGCGCCTACTCGTTCGAAGGCGTCTCGGGCGACTGGCTGTACATTGCGGCCTTGGACGCTGCGCACGTCAAGGCGTTCAAAGCCGGTCGTGTCGGTGTCTCGCTACTGGGCTTTGGCATGTATCTGCTCCTCCTTGGCATGAAGTACATGATCCCCGACGACATGGACCAGCAGAGCGAAGACAACTTGATGAACCAGTCGTCGCTGCAAGAGCCCACCGACCCGTTTGAGCTCCCGATCCCGAAAGAGACCGAGGATGACAAGCTCCATGCGTCCGAAGACGCCAAGGAGACGAGCACGTACTGGAACCCGCGCGCGTGGAAGCGGGCCAACATGATCTTTGCGTCGTGCGTGACCGTGCTCACCCAAGTGGCCATCATCGAATTCTCGTATTCGACGTCGTTTACGGACCATTCATTCCGGTACTGGACGCTCTACAAGCTGCTCGAGCACGTCTACGACGCGTACATCGGTGGTGCACTCGGGGACACGCTTCTCTGCTTACCCCACGCGATCCTCATCGGGATCACGGAACTGATCATCACGCTGGCGGCGCCCGACTTCTACGCGTGCCTCATGGGTCTTTTCGCGATGCAGTGCTATATGATCATGGAGCGGCTCTTTGTCAACCCGTGGATTGAGGACATCAACCGGCTCATGCCCAAGTGGAAGCTGCAGTTCCACCGCACGTTTCGCAAGAAGCGCCGGCGCACACGCGAGCAAAAAGCCAAGGAGGAGGCCGAGTGGCGTGCGCTGTGCCAAGAAATCGACGAAGCTGGCGCCGGTGTCGAAGTCATTTGCACCGCGTTCATCGACACGTCGCTCGGCGCCGCGTCCATGTACCTTGCACCGCTCGTCATGGGGCTCATCTACCTCTTCAACGTCGAGGCGCAAATCGCAACCTTGTACGAGATCCTCGAGAACGATCTGATGTACTACATCCTCTTCGCGGTCGTGACGATTCCGTTCGTGAGCGTCCTCGATGTCGTGCTCTGGAACACACAAGAGCTCGTGCATGGATGGAAGGCGTACGAGTACGCCACGTACCAACGCCACCGGTTCAGCATCCGAAAAGAGCGCTGGATTCTCAACGCGAAATTTCGCGACAAGTCGCTCGAAGAAGGCTTGCAGGACGTCGACATCCTCTGCTTCTCGTCGCAGTACTACTTTCTCATTGTCATTTACGCGTCCGGCCTTGTCTACCTCATGTTTGGCCTCTCGATCTTCCTCCGGCAAAGCTACAACCCGCTCGGCGACGTCATGATGCCTGTGATCCTCGTCTTGATCTTTGCATTTTGCACGGCCGTCACGCGCGTCTGCCTCTACATTGGTCGCAAGGCCAAGATCTGGGTCCCAAAGGGCCTCCGCGGCTCGATTGACGACGAAATTGCTGCGAAATTGGCCGTCGGCGCCGGTCGCCAAGAAGACTTGGAGATGGAGCGCATGGAGATGGCGGCGCTCAACTCGGAGCGGTTCCGACACCGCTTTATGGAGCGCAACCGGCCGTGGATTCTGCAGCACATGGTCGAGCTCTTCACGCCTCGGACGCTGCAGATGCCCGGGCCGCTCCACGACGGCAAGCCCAATATTGAGTACATTCGCGACATCTACAACGAGCTGCTCAACATTGGCGAGGGCCGGCGCTTGGCGGGCGACGACCCCAACATCTCGTCCGACGACGAAGACGACCTCTTCAAGATGCGCCAAAACTGGTCCAACATTCCAGTCGACGGCGCCTCGAAAGACCTTGCGCTCTACTGGCTCGCAAAAGCCCGCAAGCGCATGGCGTTTGGGAAGCTCATTGCCGGCATTTTGCTGCAGCACAAGCAAGACGCGTGCGCGCTGTGTCTCAAGTCGGTCGCTGGCGGCTACACCATGACCGTCGACATTGCAACGCCGGATGGAAAGGAGCAAGACCGCGCTGGCCTCGACCGGCTCATCCGCGGGTTCGAAGCCAAGTACGGCGAGCGCGAAGCCGACTCGGATCTTTGGAAGGCGTACTTTCGGCAGCACGCCGTCTTTATCACGCTCTGCAACGTCTGCGTCTCGGTGCTCGAGCAAAAGCGGCTTGCGCGCATCGTTGCAGTGCCTCCGTACGTAAGTTGGCATCTGGCCTTTCTGAGTTTGCACTTGTAGGCGCCAAACGCGCGCCGAAGACTTGAGCTCGGACGACGACGACGAAGGTATTGACGTGGTCTTTGAGCCCATGGTCGTCTCGCGCACGTCGAGCGAAGGACGCGTCATGTCCAAGTGGCTCCAAGCAGCGCGGAAGCGGCTCGGCGGTGTCTTCCCAAGAGACTCGGCGCGGGCGGAAATGGAAGCGTATGCAGAGAAGATGCGCGCGGCAAAGGCCCGCAAGACCAAGAAGAAGCGCGTCGACTCGGACGACGAAGACCCGAGCGTGCACTGGAAGGTCTCGCTCACGGAAGCGTCGCGCGCGCTCCTCTTGAAATGGACGTGGCAAGCGCGGGACAAGCAGTTTGCCGCATTTCGCGCCAAAGCGTCGAGTCTCCGGTCGCAAATCGAGGCGACAGCGCACAAGATGCACGAAGTCGACGATTGGTTTTACTCGAAAGAGCTACGTCTCGAAGGCGCGTCGCTCGAGGCCAATGGCAAGCAGCTCCTCGAAGACCAGCTCGCGCTCGAAGGCGACGCGCAAACCAAGAGCCGCACGGCCACGCAAGAGCTCGATGCGTACGTGACGGAGAAGCGCGCGGCGATGGCCAAGGAGATCGACACGTTCAACTTGATGCTCGAGAAGGAGCTCGTGAGTGCAAAGACGAGCAGCGCCGCAAAAGAAGTCGAGCTTGCCGAGGCCAAGCGCGCCAAGGAAGTCGAGTTTCTCGAGCTCCAAAAGCAAGCCAAAATCGACAACAATGGCAAAGTGCCGCCGATGCTCCTCAACGAACACCGCGCGTACCTCGCCAAGATGGACGACGACCGGTACAAAGCCCGCGACGACATTGAGAGCGCGGCGGCCGAGAAGGCCAAGCAGAAGCAAGATGCGTTCGACCGCAAGATCGCGCTCAGCGAACAAGGCATTCTTAACCGCAGCGCCCTCCACGCCCACCGACTGCTCGCGATCCGAAAGGAGATGATGACGTCGCTGCGGATGCAAGAGAAAACGTGGCAGAACAAGGCGACGAGCTGGCTCGAAAAGGCCACGCGCAAAGTCGCCGTCAAGGAGCAAGAGGACGCGGCGAATGCCCTCGCGGCCAAGAAGCGCAAGAAGGCCTAAACCTGATTCGATTTACATATGTTGTATCGAGCTATCGACTTGGTATCAACTTAATACAGTATGCTCCAACGCGAACACGAGACGACGGATGCGAGCTTGGTTGCGGTTGCGAGTATTACATTTCGATTAACTAAACGTGTGGCCATCAAAGTCGTCCGAGTCGGACGAGAAAAGACTGGCATTCGACTGACTACCAGACGTCGGGCTCGTCGCGTCGCTTCGGTTGAGGAGCGCGAGGAGGCCATGTATCTGTTTTTTGTAATCGAGGCAGCAGCAGTATTCGGGCGAGATGGCTTGGCACGGCTGCGGCGTCAAGAGCCGCTCTGGCGTCAAGCACGAGAGGTCCAAGCGTCGCCGGCAGTGGCCGTCGGCAGCGAATTGCGGCAAGCGCAAGCAGCGCTGGCACAGCTTCCAGTCGTTGTACTGCGGTGGGCATCGCCGCAGTGTCTTGCAGCCACGCGGCATGTACCGCTGACATTGGTAGCACGTGTTCTTGCGCACGCACGTCGCGACAAGCAGCCGCCGGTTCGTGCTGGGCTTGATGCGCGTCGGCGACACCTTGAGCTGCGAGCGGAGCACGCGATCCCACAGCGACGCGTCCATGAGGTGATAGAGATACCGGCAGCTGCTCGAGAGCGACAAGAGCTCGCTCGCGTCGAGAAACTCGGCGATCGCGACGAGGATCTCGCTCGCGGTCGTGAGCAGGCGCGACGCCCATATGTGGCTATGGACGCTCGGCTCGGCGACGACAATGAAGGTGCTGTAGGCGCGCGTGACCTTCCCGGCGCCGTCGGGCGGTCCCCGTCGTTTCATGCGCAGCAAAATAAGAAATCCACGTTCGATTGAATGCTGGAAATCGGACCAATCAGCGACGCGCTGAGCTGGAACCCAGTGGAACGCAATGTTTTAAAATGTGTTGAAATCCGCCGTCGTTTTATAGCATCTCCGATCGCTTTAGACTACATTTTGCTATGCAACGGGCCAGAAGGGACAATTAAAATACAATAAAATGCCGCGCTAGATCGCAGGGGTGTGTCACGTCGGCGACCGGCGAAGACAAGACAAGACGATGGCGTCCGAGAGCCACCTCCGCGTCCAGTACGAGTCGCTCCTCAAGGAGAACAAGCAGCTCAAGGGCTCGGTCGAGAAGCTCGAGCGCGAGAACCATGACCTGAAGCGCTCGGTCTATGAGCTCAGCCTCAAGTGCGGCGAGATGCGGCAAGACACGCCAGAAGCTGACGTGTGGCTAGGCTGGATGGCATCGCGCCGAGAAGCGCGCTGGCGACAACGGGCGCTGGCGCCATCGGTTCAGCGAGTGCCACTGGCGACGGCGGACCGGCCGTCTTTCGCATGAACGACCTCTTGGCCAAGGATGCGAGCCAGGAGAACGCCCCGTCGTACCTCGAGAGCATGGCGCAGGGCGGCGACGACGACGATCCGACCGCGCACCAGAACCGCGTGCTCTACCAGAAGTCCGAGCTGCGTGGTCATGGCGGTACGCCACAACGATGCAGACGAGGCGTGACGACGACGCGTCTAGGCGCTGTGTATACGACCAAGTTTTCGCCTTGTGGCCGCCTCCTCGCGTCGGGCTCACTGGATTGCCGCGTACTGCTCTGGGACATCACGACCAAGTTCAACCAGCAGCAGCTGGCGTCCCTCACGCAGCACAACCAACTCATCATCGACATCAGGTGCGTCATCGAGCATGCTCCTCTTGGTGCTGATGGGCGCCAATCTATTAGCTGGTCCAACGACAGCCGCTCGCTGCTCTCGGCGTCGTACGACCACACGGTGAACCTCTGGGACACGGACAAGGGCCAGCTCGTCAACAGTGTCGGCGTCAACGGCCTTGTCCAAACGGTCGCCTTCAACCCTGCTGGTACCTCCACCCATTCCGTGATGTGCCGTCGTCACCATTGCCGTAGACAACGACATGTATTTCATTGGTACGAGCCAGAAGAGCGTCCACGTGCTCGATGTCCGCGCCGGTCTTGCCTCGTACGTTGCTGCATGCAGCCCCGGCATCACATGCTTGTAGCTCGTGGGCCCATGATGCGATGGTCAACTCGCTTTACGTGACGTCCGACGGCCAGCAACTCATCACAGGCGATAGCAAGGTAGGTCGGCTCGCTCTCAAGTGCAAAATCATCATGCAAAACTCGTGCAGGGCTGGGTCAAGACGTGGGACGTGCGTGCGGGCAAGGTCATCGACGACCTCTCGCAGCTCAACGACGACGGGCATCATGCCATCTCGCACGTGCACGCGTCGCCGGCTGGCGATGGCCGCGGAGGCGACGAAGACGGGCGGTACCTCGCTGTCAACAGCTACGACAACCTCTTGCGTGTCTATGATCGGTACACCCTAAATGTCCACATTTGGCTCGTCTCAGATTCTGGTGAACTTCTAGCGGCTCCAAGCTCATTAGCAATACGCAGGGCGTGGACCCGATGCAGCTCAGCTACTTTGTTGCGGGTGCGATGCTGATGCGTGGATGGCCCCACACCGTATACGTTCTGTCCTGATCTAGGCCATAAGAATAAGAACTGGCCGATCAAGAGCTCGTTCTTCCGCGGCGAAGGCAACACGTACAAGCTCTCGCTGCCGTCCAACCGGTTCCCCAAGCGCAAGCTCACGGACGGCGACAACGAAGACCTCGGCTACCAAGACCGGTACCGTCGTGCCGTCGCGGGCCTCGGGTACAATGAATGTGCGTAGCGAACTGCAGGAGAAGCCCGACGAAGTCATGCTGCTCGCGACTGGCAGCGCCGACAACACGATCTACCTTCACGACGTCACGTGCCGCCGCGGCTATGGCCTCAACGGATCCACGAGCCTCCTCCAGCGCCTCGAAGGCCACACGGACCGCGTCTACTCGGTGGACTTTCACCCGAGCGAGCCAATTTTGGCGTCGGCGTCGGCGGATTTTACCGTCAAAATCTGGCTGCCCCGGACGTCGCGCCTGAACAAACCGTCGTAATCCCGTAATTTGATTCTCATGGTCGTATAATTCCGTCGCTCGACCGTCTCAAGGCAGCGAGGTCCATGGCTCCGAGGCCGCGGCGGTCCCGCAGGTAGAAACCCCGCCAATCGCGCTGATTGGTGGAAATACCCATTTATTAAAAACCTTTGCTGGAGCGCGCTATGCATACAAACACCAAGTCAAATGGCATCCGAATTAAACATTGCAAATTAGTGCAGTTTGGAGCTAGAATGATGGTCGAGGTGCATTTCGGAAACTGGCGGATGAGGCGACGGGGCGTGGACCGGCGAGCGCTGGCCTCAACGCTCTGTAGCCGCGAGGTAACTGGGGCGCCGGGCCGGCGCCAGCTCGAGGGCGACGTGACGCAGCTCATGCTGGCGGCGCTGCAGTGCCCCCGCGACAATGTCTTTTTCTGCCAGCAGGACGACGACCTGCAGCCCGTGCCACCGTTCCACATTGCGTTCAGCCAAGAAAAGATGGATGGCACGCTCCTCGCCGTGGCGGACGAAGAAGGCTGCTTGAGCTTCTACGCAACGCACGACCGGAAGGCGCTCTCGACGCACCACCAAGCGCACGAACATGGTACCGACATGCTCGCGTTCCTGAGGGCGCTCAGCAATTACTCATGTAGCGCCGCCCCTCGCCCGCATCGCTGCGCACGAAAATGCGATCTTTGACATGATCTGGTGCAACCGCGATGCGTACATCGCGACCGCGTCCGGGGACCAGCAGATTGGCATCTGGGACGTCGAAACTGGCGCGCACGTCTACCACCTGGCCGGCCACACGATGAGCGTCAAGTGCATCCGCCAGCACCCACTGCACCCGAGCGTCTTTGCCTCTGGCTCGCGCGACGGCAACGTCTTTCTATGGGACATTCGCCTCCCGCCGCCGCCACCGCTCGTTCCAGGCCCGGTCGTGCGGCGGACGGTCCGCCCTTTCACGGGCTGTGCGCGCTGCCACGACTACGAGGTGCCGTCGACCGACAAGCGCAAGAAGCGCCGCGTCTCGGTCGCCAACACGCAGCGCAGCGTCACATGCATCGAGTTTACGGGCGACGGGCACCAGATGATCTCGGCCGGCGCTGTCGACGGGTACCTACATACCCCATCACAAACTACCTCTTCATCCTGCGCTGTAGCCAAGTCAAGTTTTGGGACATCCGCCACCTCTTCCCGCCGTCTGCGTCGACGCCGCCCAAGATACCCCACCATGTTCGGTCGCTCGCCTGCCATGCGCCCAGTGGGCGGCGCTACGGCATCTCGTCGCTGTCGCTCGACCACACGCGGACAAAGCTGCTCGTGAGCGCTGCGAGCAATGAAATTCTCCTCTACGACCTCCTCTCGCATGCGGACGCGCCGGTCGCCAAGTACCATGGCCACCGCAACAGCTCGTTTTACGGTACCACCAAGTTTTCTCTAGGAGGAGTCTTAGCCTCTATCTCTAGTCAAGTCGACGTTTAGCCCGACGTCGCAGTACATTGTGAGCGGGTCCGTGGACCAGCGCGTGTACCTCTGGGACATAGCCAAGCCCGGGCTGCCCGCGCGCGTGCTCCACGGCCACGAAGGCGAAGTGAGCAGCGTCGCTTGGTGCAAGACGGACACGACCAAGCTCGCATCGTGCTCAGACGATGGCACGGTGCGGATCTGGACGATGCCGCCGCCGACGCGCCGGCCCGACGCGACGCCGTGTGGGCGCGGATGCGCGGTCGGCTTCTCCACCGCGTACGAAGCCCCATCAGCGATCGAGTTGCCGCCAGTAGTCGCCGACGACACGGCCTCGGACGAGACCGAGACGACGCCAGCGCCGTCGCCTGTTGTGGCACCGCCCGCCCCGCGCCCGCCACTGACGCTCCATCACTTTTGGCGATGAATGCATCCACTGCCGTATTTACTACGCCCGTGCAACTTGTGGTTTGGCTTGCGCCGAGAGATGCACGCAAGGATGGATCGCATGGGTTGCCTTAGTCCTCGTCGAGACACGAGCATGCACGAGACATAGAGGAAGGGACGCGTTACTGGAGCGCTAGCAAGCTGTCTTCGATGGTGCGAGACGGCGTCGCGTCCTTGATCTGGGAGGGCTTCTCCTTGGGCATGATCGGGTACGACGCGTCCGTCGCGATACCGCACTGGTTGTTCTTGTTGCGCGACATGAGGATGTAGCCTTGCATGCCCCAGCCCTCGCCCCACGAGTTCTTGACGAGCCAAAAGTCCTTGCCCTTGTAGTTGCCGTAGCCGGCGACGGCCACGCCGTGGTCGAGCTCGTCGTCCTTGTTCTTGCAGAGCGGCCACGAGAAGACGCCGTGGCGGTACAGCTGGAACATGAAGCTCGACGCGTCAATGGCCACCGAGATGACACCCGAGCTCGAGGCCGCCGTCTTGAGCGCGTCCTCGTCACCCGACGTAACGTTGGCGTACGCCGTAAAGTGGCCGATCGCTTGGTCGTCCTTGGCGTGGCACACGCCCTTGGACTCCATCGTGTACGGGTACACCGACTCGGGGTCGATCTTGCCGCCATGGTTCTCGATGATCTCAGTGAAGCCGTGGCTCATCTCGCCACCACGGTTGCACGTAGCGGTACCGCCGTCGCAGCAGTCGACGAGCTCTTGCTCCGAGAACGACTCGAGCTTTCCCGTGGTAAGCGCGTAAACGCTCTCCATGGACGCGACGGCCGAGAAAGCCCAGCACGACCCGCACATACCCTGGTTCTTGACAGGCGTAACAACGTTGTGCTCGCGCCAGTCCCAAGCCTCGGGCGCGAATTCATCCGCCGTGTGCGTAAACTTGGCGAGGCCACGCTTGCCCGTGCGCTTGTAGCCCAGGCGGCTCTTGTACTCCTCGTCCGTCAAATCGGCCAGCTCTACAACACCCCTGCATGAGGCCATGGTCCATCGCCGCAGCACGCGCCATACCGTTCAAGCCGAGCGTGAACGTCACTTCGCCCGCGTCGTAGCGCTCGTTGTGCTCCTCGATGCGGCGGAGGTTGGTGCGGAAGGCCTTGAAGCGCTTGGCGAGGAGCGGGTGGTCGTCGCCGTGGACGCGGTACGGCTTCTCATACTCAGCCATGTACTGCACGAAGGCCGTCATGTCCTTGACAGCGGCCATCTCATGGAGGTCATGCGAGCTGCCACGGACGCTCGTCCAGGCGGCCGCCACCAGCGCCGAGGCAAGGAACGCGACTGTCTTCATTCTGCTCAAATCTTCAACTGACCTGCGTGAAGATCCCCAGGCCAGCGTGGGATCTTTTTCAATTCGAGCCGCGGGGTTGGCTAAAATGCAGCTGACAGTCGGCGCCATTGGCTAGATGCCCGAATAAGCGTACGTTTTTAGCCAATAAAAACGGTCGCGTCGTCACCCCACATTCCTTCTCTGTGACCTCATCAGGTTGAAGATCAAATAATTGCTGGTACGAGCCAATAAGAACGCACCATTTAAACATACGGCCATCCAATTGGCCAAAATGTGCAAGCCATATCTTTAGGATGCTCACCTGGGAGCCAGTTGCTTGGCACGTGCCACGGTATCGAGAAGGCAGGAGCTCGAAGGACCTTTGCATGCTGCTGCACATATAAGTATTAAGGATAAAGGCAATGAACGAAGAGCAAGGTGCTCTCTTGCCAGAAGTGATCTCTGAGAGATACATTATAAGCGTACTTTAACGAGACCAAGCAACATGAGTGGATCATTGGCAATCGCACTTTAAGAAATATATGAAACTACATATTTCCCAATCGCACTTCAACAAGACACTCGTACTTTAGAGAGTCGAAAGGCTCTGTCGTGGCCACTTTGCGGCCATGCTTGTCGGGCGCACTTGGAGAGTTGTCGCGCAGTCGGCAAGTCGCAAGCCATTGCAGA
Source organism: Saprolegnia diclina VS20 (assembly GCF_000281045.1). Lineage (NCBI taxonomy): Eukaryota > Oomycota > Saprolegniomycetes > Saprolegniales > Saprolegniaceae > Saprolegnia > Saprolegnia diclina. The sequence continues at coordinate 447,889 of NW_008246068.1, forward strand.
TCGCGTCGCGTAGCATGTCGTCCGAAGCAGACAAGGCCCGCGCGGCCGCCGAGCCCAAGCCGAACGAGCTGACGATCTTCGACAAGATCATCAACAAGGAGATCCCGGCCAACATCATCTTTGAGAACGACAAGGTCCTCGCCTTCCGCGACATTAGCCCGCAAGCGCCGACGCACGTCCTGGTCATCCCCAAGGTCCGCGCCGGCCTCACGCGCCTCATTCGCGCCGAAGAGAGCCACAAGGAAATCCTCGGCGAGCTGCTCTACACGGCGTCGGTCGTCGCGCGCAATGAGAACCTCGAAGACGGCTACCGCATCGTCATCAACGACGGCAAGAACGGGTGCCAGTCCGTGTACCACTTGCACCTGCACATTATTGGCGGCCGCCCGCTCGGCTGGCCCCCGGGGTAAGCCATTTCGTACTACGTGGTGCACGCACACAGCTCGATTCGGCCATGTAGCATGGCTCTCTCCGCCTTGTAGGCCCTTGTACACACCACCTCAAACAGGGTTAATCTGGTGCCAGTAGTATCAACGTATCGCACAGTCACATCGATACTCGTCTTGCTTGATCCGTGCAGTTCATACTGCCATCGCCAGGCTAGCTCAAGTGAAAGGGCTCCAGCACCAACCCAACATATATAGGTAGTCATCGCGCCCATCGAGCGCTCTGCTACAGCGCAGCCTCTTGGCGTGAGCCGCCGAAAGAAACGAGTGCTCGTGGGCTGGCTAAGAGCTTGGCTGAGTACTCGGCCCTTGGTGTGCTCGAGTAGTTGGCGTGGTCGCTCCACATCACGCAGCAAGGAGTTCGACGCGCGTGCGGCAACAGTTGGCATACCAGCGCGGGGTTGCTACGCCTGCAATGTAGTACTGCTACACTGGCCTACGGTGCCATTAGCTTCTGCAGCGGTGGCGCCATGTAACTCATCCGCCAACGTCGTCGATACCGGCAAGATGGCGACGTCGATTGGTCCGCAAACAAACGGTCCGTCGTTTTTTGGTTCAGCGCGCGTGTCGCACGCCACATTGCCTTTTGCACAACGAAGCATGGTGCTCGTGCTCCGCGACGAGTGCTCGCTCGTGCTCGCGTGGCTCGTCGAGGGCCTCTGCCTCCTCCCCGCGCTCGCACTCACGTCGGCCGAGAACGCGGTCATCGTCTTTGGCGTCTTTGCGCTCGCGTCGGGCGCCGGGCTCCTCCTCAGCTTCTCGTCGACCTGCCGCCACCGGCGCGCGTGCCAGTTTCTCCATGCGGGCTATATTGCCTACATCTTTTACACGCTGCAGCTGCTCTTCGTCACGGTCGTTGGCATGAGCATCTACAACTTTCTGCTGCCGTTTGACGCGGGCGCCGAGTTCCGCTTCTACTGCGCAGAGCTCCACCTGGACAAGAACCTCTCGGGCACGTCGTGCGCGCAGCTTCAAGGCCGCTTGGCGCTTGCGCTCGTCGTCTTGACGCTCGACGCGTGCGTCGGCGTGCTCATGCTCGTGCTCGGGCAGCGCATTGCGCAGAAGCAGCACATTGAGTACACGCGCGTCCAGAAGGAGATTGAGAAGGCCAACCAGTCGCCGAGCCGGAACAGCTTGCTCGGTCACCACGTGTAACTCGGTTGTATTCCATAGACGCTTTTTCCATCATTTCCCAACGTCGACACTCTGCTCGGCAGCACTAACAGCGATGGACACGGGACAGGATAAAGGAGCTCTAGTACGAGGATATGGGCGATGGGCGCGGCGCAGAAGAGTCCAAGGACGCGGGCAGACGCGGAGGATCGCGAGGCAACGCACGACGAGACGTGTCTTCTATTGTCGAGTTGCTTGGCTACAAAATATCAAAACAGAAAGCGCCTCAAGCGCGGTAGCGGCGGATAATACGAGCCACGCGGGGCGTGACCATGAGCGTGACAGCGAAGCGCAGCGGCTCGGTAAACTTGGTCGCGACCCAAGCGATCAAGAACGCACTCGTCTTCGAGTTGACCTCGGGGATGTCGAGGTACTGACCAAGGCCAATGGCGTTGGTCCAATCCATCATGCGGTTCGTCGCCGTGAGAATGTTGAGCGACGACTCGTCGTCGGGCGAGGCCGCGTCGCCCTCCTTGCGCGGAACTTCCTTCTTCGTCGAGAGGACGCCCGTTTCGATCGCCGCGTACATGGAGCCGAGAACAATGCCATAGATCGTCAAGTACGTGCCCACGGCCACAAGGCCATACTGCTTCCAGAGGTCCTTGAAGCGGCCAAAGCTGGTCGGCTTGGCGACGGCGCTGGGCTTGATGGCGCTGCCACTGCTGCAAAAGCGGAGAATTGGGTTCGCAAAGTGCATTGGGCGCGCCAAGGCCATGGGTGCAGACGTCTTCCAAGCATGCAGCGGCCGGGCATGGACGGCGCCGGCGCGGGCCACGCGGGGCACGAGTCGCGTCACAAACATGGGCAGAATACTGGACTGGACGAAAACCACAAAAACGAACGCCGATGATGTCGAAAAAGGCAACCAATCATCGATGTCCAAGTCAGTAATATGCACCAATCACACGCGTTTCTTTTGTATCTTGAACTAGTGTTAGCGAATCTTGCATTGCTGCCATCGCCACAACCGTTGCCCCCCACACACACCACCCTACCTTTGCGCGCGGTGATATCTACAGTCGAGCATGCACCGAGCGTGTAGACGCTGTGGCGCATTCTCAACGAGGACAGTCCATCCTTGTGTGCAGACACGCAGAGAAAGTTCAATATACACTATATTAAACGCATACTATTTCAAAATACGGCTAGAAACACCCACCCACGTGATCGCCGTGGCTTTGGCAACGCGTGCATGGGATTATGACAAGCCCACAGAGACTATTGAAGAGCGCTGTGCTCGTCTTTGAGCTTGAATCACGCAAATGGCCAGTGCTGGATTTTGCCGACCGAGTATCTTGCCTTCAACTGAGACCAAGATGTCGAGCGACCAAGCTGCTACCTTGGCACAAGATATGCTGAGTCTGCAGCACAACAGAGAACGCCCTATATGCTGATCTCTACGTCGCGACATTGGGGCCGACGTTACCGAGCGCGACAGCGTTGGGCCGCTTTCAACGGGCACAAGACCACGTGCAGTGCAGTGCTTTACACAGTGTGAACCCAAATGCGGGGAACCCACCATGAGTGGTGACGGAGCAAGCTGCGCTTGATCTATTGCTCGCGACAAGCCTGTTACATCCACGGTGCTCGTGCACCCACTCATCTCGCCGGCCCAGCTCACACTGCCAAGGTACTACCGTGCACGAGAGGCCTCGTCGACGCAAAGCGTTGACCGGTGGTCCTCGCATTGTGCTTGGGATTGCCTATGAAATGGGTGCGCCATACAAGGTGCAAGTTGGCGCTGACGTGTAGCGAGCAGGTGCGAGCGCTCGACCATATGGGTTTCTAAAATCGGTGGCCAACGCCAGAGCCAGAGAAAACCGAGCAGCGAGAAGACAGCCACGAGGAAGAAATGCAAGACGCTCGATTACCAAGAGGTTGTTAACGGCGCGATGCAAAGTACATGTAGTGCGCGCGGCACTGCACGCGTGGTGCTTGTCGTGGGGGCGTGCGAGTCAATACGAAATGACGTCGCCGCTGTAAAACATGGTGCGCTGAGGTATATCGCGCGGGCTCGAGACGCGGCGCGCATGGGCGCGGCGCTTGCGCTCGTTGATCGCGCGCGGATCAAACTTGGGCACGCAGATAACGTAGACGTCGCCGTCCACGTCCGAATCGGTCTCGGAAGCGTCGTCATCGTCGTTGGGTGGGAGGCTGCGCAGTATCTTGGCCGTCGCCTTGCAGTCGCTCGTGCAGTAGACGCGGTCGTCGTAGGACATGTAGGATGCGGCGCAGTGCGGGCAGCGCGAGAGGCGGCGGCTGAACGAGGCGCGAAGAGGATCCGTGGAGACAGCCATTGCACGGTCTTAGCTGTCGAGCATGCTCGAAAGTTGGAAAATGACCACTCCGATATTTCCGTATTTTTTCTTTTTTCAGAGGATTTGCATGTCCACATCCCCTCTCCCACGCTCGACCCGTGAGGGCCAACAGCCGGCCACGCAAATAGTGTAACTACCAACCCCGGGCACTTGTTCGGCCTGTCGCCGCGCCGTGCGCCGAGTCCTCAAGGTTCGCATGCACCTTCGCTTGCAGAGGCCTCTGCGTCAACGGCAGCGTCAACGGCAGCGGCGCGACACTGGTCCGTCAAAGATCGTGTTGGGAATTCGCTGCGACAAAAGCTGATCGAAGAAACAGCACGCGGCCGAGCACGCGCGACGCGCGCGGCTGTCACCAAGCGCGCTCGCAGTAAAGAGTAGCAGCCACGGACCGACAGCACGACGCTGTGAGTAGCGTCCCAGGTCGCGCCCATCACGTAGCATCTACACTATTTGCGCTGGATACACTATTGCGGGAACATGCAGCGACGGCTCCCGGAACTCGGATATTCCACCGGTTGCTGGTTGCCACATTGAAATTTTGATATGAGAGGCAAACTTGGGATGTGAGCTACTCCTACGTACTAGTAGTAGACGGACGGTGGTCGTATGCGGGATGGGCTCTACGGCGCGTACTCGCGCGTGGCCACGGGGAACGTCATCTCCACGATGCCTTCGATGCCGGCCGTCACCACCTACGCAACGCAGCTTCATGGCATGTCGATCAAGAGCGCGTACGTTGCCCGGCTCGACGGGACCGACGCCTTCCGGTGTGCCCGTGATGATCATATCGCCTTCCTCCAGCGTCATGATGCGGCTAGTAGGAGGCAGCGATGTGTGGGCCCACACCAACACTCACAAAGCCCACCTGATGTGGGACAGGAGGAACGGGATCTTGTGCACCATTTCGCCCGTGTTGACGCGCTGGCGCTCGACGCCATCGACCTTGAGCCAGATCTCCACGTCGTGCGGCGACGGAATCGAGGACGTCGGGACAAAGTCGCTGATCGGCAAGAAGGTGTCGAAGCATTTGGCCGGCGTCCACGGCAAACCGCCCGCCTTGGCCTTGCTCTACGCAGTCACACGATAGATCAAAGAGAGATACGAGTGCACGCTTGGTACCTGCAGGTCGCGCGCTGTCATGTCGATCGCCACGACGTACCCTGCGACGTGCTTCTCCCAGTCCTCCTCACGAATGTCCTTGCCACCCTTGCCAATCACGACACCGAGTTCGACTTCGTGGTGCACCGACCCAATGTGCGCCGGGAGCTCGATCGACTCGCCAGCGCGGGCATAGCACGTCGTCGGCTTGAGGAAGATGACGGGCTCCTTGGGCGCATGCGTCGCGCCCATTTCGCGGGCGTGGGCCTCGTAGTTCTTGCCAATGCCCACGACCTTCTTGCTAGAGATGCCACGTCATATACTTTGTGTTGGCGTCGCCGTCATAGTACCCGACGCGGATCAGCGTGTTGCCGAGGAACTTGGCCATCGCTCGTTTTCAGAAATGGCCTCTTTGTTAGGCAACAAGGCTTTACGGAGTCGGCCGCATTGGCTATGTGCACGCAACGTTCCATATGAATACGTCAAGATGATGCAGGTATCTGCTGTACAATTGTGTGTTTCTAGTCATGACCACATGGTCTAGCGGCACTCCTGTTATAACACTTGCCCGATTTTCTCCGGATACCACGAAATATCAGCGATTCCCAAAATACCGAGATTGCATCTTTGGCGCCACGATGCCATCGCCGCCACCGCTGTCGCGTCGCATGACTGCGATGACGGGCACGCAAGGCGACCACCTTCACGAGACCCAGCGGCGACCGCTTCGATCGTCCGCTTCGTGCATCCTCCTGCGCGAGGTCGACGTGCCAAAGAAACAGAAGAAGCCTCGGACTGCGTCGTCGGCCTTTCTGGGCCTCGACATGAAGCTCGTCGACTTGTGTCGGTCCAACGACGCACTGCGCCGGCGCGTTGCGCACCTCTTTATGACACACGGCGAGTACGCCGACTCGGACGCGGGCGACGACGACGACCTCGAGCTCGTGCCTGGCCGCGCTACCGTGGTCAAACGTAGCAATGAAAATGAGATCCTCGCCTTGCTCCACAAGCAGAATGCGCAAGGTCTCGGCGCAAGTGGCACCGCACTCCACCCGAGCATTCAACGCGCCAAGAGCGACGTGGCGCTGCCAATCGCGATCGACGATGACGTGGCGAAAGCTGTGCAGCACGATATGATCATGACGGTTCCGTCGGTACATCATCGTCATTGCCATTAGTTTAGCCAAAAGGGCAAATGATTCGCAGGTAGCGTGGACAGCCAAGTTTGAAGACGCCTACATGCGTTTCAAGCGCGGGCGTCCAAAAGCCAAGCTCAACTCGGTCCAGGTCTTTCGCTCGTACTTGATGACGCCCGAGTTCCGCGCGCTACATGCAATGACGTACGGCGCCACGCGCTTTCACGAAGACACGACAGGCACATTTGCAAACGACGAGACCGACCACCCGCTTCACCACGGGCTTCAAAAACGGTTTGACAATTTGATGGACTCGACGAATCTCATGACGAGAGTAGACTTAGCAAACTCACGCCGCCGATGCGCTCCTCCTTGGAGCTATCGCTCTCAAACCACATGCTAGAAAACTTTGACCACCTTCTCGACATGTATACGTCGGCGCGCCGGGACTTTCTCGCACAAATGACACAGTGCGGGAAACGCCAGCGCCACGCGGCGCGGCAGCTCAAAGAGGCCAAGCAGCGCCTCGAGTCGCGCCGCGCCGACGTCAAGAAGGACGTTGCCAAAACACGTGCGATGCTCGGACACCGCGTCATCGCCGCCCGTCTCCATACGCCGCGGGACCCCGCGCACATTGAAGGCAGTGACAAGCACGCTGTGACGATGATTGTGTCCGCCTCCAAGCGCGCCGCCGCCAAGTCGTGGAAAAAGATCAAGGAGGCAGAAAAGTGCAATGTCGCGAGGAGCCTCCAGCTCTCGATCGAGTACGCCAAGACAACAACGATCGAAGGCGGCGGCCTTCCGACGCGCGCCCTCTGCCTCAAGTACTCGCTATCGAATGACGTATTTCCATGATCAATGGGAGCTAGGCAGCAGCGCGCACTCACACACCACATCGTGTACATCCAGCGCTTGTACCGCGGGCACATGGCGCGCCGCTACGTCTACTCGCTCAAGTGGCTCTTCTTCATGTGGCGCCACCTCTTTTTTCCGTCCACGGTGCTCCCAAAGGACTCGGTGTACGGCTTTATGCACATTGACGACTTTGAAGCGAGTTTCGAGTACTTTTACTACCAGTCGTACGGCCTACGAGAAATGAGATGTTGACGCTAAGTTTGTCATGCGCAGGAACGCCGAGCGCGTCTATATGGCGGGCTTTGCGCTCACCGTGCCGCCGTCCCGCCTCGGCGGACAGTTTGTCGAGTACCATCGTTTCAAGCGGTAGACAGATACAATTGTCGATTGTCTGGGATAGATCGTCGTAGGTACTGGCTGCGCTTCATGTATCGCGCGTCTGGGCCCGCCGACATGGTGCGCTTTGTGCAGTTTGTGCGCAACCGCGAAGCCATTATCCACTCGATTGAGATCCAGGTAGACTGCCACGTCATCACATTGCACTTCAAGGTCGTACACACCCGGATGCTATAACGTTATCGTAGAGACAAGAGCACAGCGAGGCGCGCACCTCGACGCTGAGCTACCTGACGCAGATTGACGACTTCAAGAAACTCAACTACACCAAGCGCCGCGACGACCACGCGCACCTCAAGTACCGCACCGACTTGGCGGTACAAACCGACGAACACCGGTCGCTGACGCTGCGTGCACGGCGCGCGCTGCTCCCGTCCTATCAACAACGCGCAAAAGGCTGGGCGCTCCTCCGCCACATTGTCACGGGCAACGCGGCGCGAAGCTTCAAAGTCCATTCGTTTCGCGGTGTCGTCGTCCAAGTCGCCGAGGTCGAGGGTCTCACGCAACATAAGAATATGCTGCTCGACTTGCCCGCACCCGCCGAGTCGTTGTCGCCAGTGCGCCGCGTCGCCCGGCGGCGCGCCAGCGTCGTCTCGTCCGTCTTCGACGTCGACCCTGCAGTGCTTGACGCTGCTCTGGGCTCGCGTCATCCGGGTCCGAGCAACCGATTTGAGCGGCATCTGAAGCGCCTGGGCATACTCGCCAACGACGCGGTAGTGCTCTGCGGCTACTACACGGCCGTGGGTCTCAACGACATTGGCGATGATGCGCCGCCACCGCTTTGCGTGTCGCGGCTGGGGCGCATGAAGCATCTGCACGGCTGCACGAGCATTCCCGACCTCCTAACCAAGCAGGGCGAGCGCCACGCGGGGTTTGCGCACCTGTTTACGGCGTTTGAAGCCGCTTGCGCCGCCGACGTGCCCGAGAACGTCGCGGTCTTGGCGAGCTTGAAGAGCTACTTGAACGACTCGATGGAGCTTTTAACGTTTGTGCGGCAGCAGCTCGCGGCGCTGCGCCCGCCAAAGCCTGTCGTGGGGGCCGCGATGATTGCGCTGCAGCGAACCAAGCGCATCGAGTGCTACAACAAGCTCCTCGAGCAGTTGGACACAAATGTCCGCGCCGTGCTCGACAGCATGGACCGCACCAACGCCAACGACGACGACGAAGACGACTCGATTACCGCGTGACGCGCGCGACACGACGCAGAGGAATTAAGAAATTCATCCGCCGGGTTGTCTATGGTCGCCTTTTTCCGAGACAAGTGCTGACGCCAGAGACGCGCCAAGGGCAATTTGATCTCCAAAGATGCGCAGATCTGCGTGGTGTTGTCCAACGCGAGTGTACGTCGCGCGTCAGAATCATCACATCACTGTCGTCGAGCGACCAGCAATGTCGTATGGTCGTTAGCTATGTACGCTACAAGGCTAAAGCTGAGCTCTAGAAGCTCTGAAGCTGCTCTAGCTGCTAGCTTGAGCTGCTTCCAGTAGGTACGGTGCATAAAGTACAGGTAGCTCGTGCCGCAGGTTCCGAGTGTCCATGGATGCCAGTCCGAGAGGTCCGAGAGGCTGCGATGGCGCCAAGCAGCGTCTTCGTGCGAAGTTGAAGCCAGGGCGCCGCCAAACCGGTCGACCAGTATATCAGTGCGATCCTAGCATTGCAACCGAGACGCCCAACACCTCGCGACCATCTCGCCCCACGAGTTCGCACCGCGGGTCAACGCCGGACCAAGCGTGCGACACCGCCAGCTGGCGATCATGTTCTTGTGGCGGCCACATCCTGACAGTCGCGTATAATATGCTAGAGGTTGGCTGCTGGTATATACTTTCTAGAGTCTCTGAGTACCTCTCTTTTCTAATATTTGACGGGCCTTGGCTAAAAAAAGAGCGCTGGATTTTAATGTCGCATTTTTTTCTTTTCACCAAACTGCATACATTTTGCGAGTCAGAATTGCATTCGAAAAATAATCTCGGAATAGAATGGCCGCGACAGCGTGGCCAGTTGGATTTAAATTAAGCAGCTGGGCGCGATTACCAAACCGATTCTCTGGCGCTAAAATGGAGTCCCAGTTCCGCTTTCGCTTCATCGAGCCAAAGCAACCTCCGCGCAAGCGACCTCCCTGAACACCACCACCACCAGCACCACCACCAGCATGAGTGACTCTGATGTCGAAACGAGCGTCCATGGCGGCGTCTACCACCGCGGCAACTTTGAGTACAACGGCGAAGGCATGATCATCGGCTTTGCCACCGAGCGCAAGGACAGCTCCGACCTGAGCCCGACCTGTGGCAAGCGCAAGCTCCGGTGTGGCAACTGCGGCTGCAGGACACACAAGACGGTCGACTGCGCGTTCCTCACCGACTCGGAAAAGTCGTCCAGCGACGACGCGCCGCTCGAGTGAACCGGCCACGCCTAACTTATAGCTACTTTAACTTTATTACCTACTTCTCCTGTACTTTTGCAGCGTGTTTGCCTCTTGGCCGTGGAGATCGTCGGCGTCAGCATACTGTAGTGTCCGGCGCGAACAGATCTTATTCCTACTGGTACGTAGGAGGCGGGGTGCTCGGTGACCACCGAGTCTGCCGTTCAAGAGCCTCCGGTATCCGGTCGTGTTTTTGTCGCTGGGTCGAGGGTGCTGCAGACGTGGCGACCGGTCCTGGATGATTGACACGTCATCTCCATCAACCTGACGACGATGTACTCTTCGGACCTTGCCGCTCCATCCAGCGGCGCCTTGTTTATCTAACGACGGCATGGTGTTTGAGAAAAGATGGGAACGAGGAACACGAATGAACGGTGCGCGATTTCCGCTGAAGCTAGTCGGGTGGTTTGCGAGCCGCGCCTCTACTAGCTTACTAGAAGAGGACATTTTATTTGTCCGTCGATGCAGCATGGGAAGGCGTCCCGTTCGAAGCCGCGAGCTACAGTGTTCAAAGAAACGAGGTCGGTGTTGACGACACGTTGCAAAATCTGAAATTCCGAAATTCTAGAAGCGCGCCGTACCACGTGGCGTCGGATCGCACACGTCTCTGCGGCCAGATTTCGATCAAAGAGTACAGAATTAGTCCATTGTTGGTCTGAGCTAACCATCTTCTATGGACGCGTCGCCAAGAAATGTGAAAGCGACGCGCTGGGTTCGACTCCAGCCAGCGCGTGCACCAGCGGCGCGCCCATCAAATTCATATGACGACGTTCATTGGTCAGCTAACTTGACATGAAGC
>NW_008246068.1:458694-572558 GCF_000281045.1 Saprolegnia diclina VS20
CGGCGCGCCCATCAAATTCATATGACGACGTTCATTGGTCAGCTAACTTGACATGAAGCTACATGATTGGTGCAAATACCGGAATGTCGGTCGTTCATTCACACCCAACCTCCTCGAGCTCTCCACGGCGTCCAAAGCTGCTCCGCAAGGCCACTTGGCACTGCGGGGCATTCTGCTGTACGAGTCTCTATCAGTGTACGTTTCGATTCGGTTGCTTAAGAGCACTGTCTTCTTGCTTGCATGTAATTACCGTCGAGTTAGCTTCTTGGTTAAAGAAATCGTGTTCGGAGAAGGTTGCTGAGCGATGCCTTAGCTTCTTCGGTGTACCCGGTATGAGGCAACGTTCGCATGAACCTGTCGAGGTGTTTTATCTACCAGAAAAGTGCCGTCTGCCTCGTCGCTGAAGTTTTGCCAGCTCACAACTCACTCACCGAGTCCCTTAAACACTCAGTTCCTTGTGATCGAAGCTTGATCCTATTTCGTAGCATACTTACTAGTACGTGTTACGATAGTCCTTCAGCCCTCTTCGCCAACGTATACCGCGACCATCAGAAGGACTCGAATAATAAAGTGAGCGCGACTAACTTACTACTGGATCGTCCCTTCCCAGTAACTACTACCGTAAATTCTTTGCTTGTCATCGCCGAATCCCGCCCCTTGTCGTCCGCAAAGTGCAAACTTGGCTGCAGCTCTCGGATCGCGGGTTGGTTATCCGGAAGCTATCCGGAGACGTCCGTGACGCACGGACGCACAGATATTTGTGAGGTCGGAAGCCGCAGCAAAAGATATTGCGATGGACAGCGCGTGGACAGGTCGGCCGATGGCGGTGATGGCGGAGGTTGACACATGGCCCATTAGAGCTCAAGAAGAACGTCGCTCTCATCGAGAAGGTCGTCGCGAGCAACAACAAGGAGAAGCTCGCGCGTGTCTTCCGCACGACGTCGGCCATCCGCCGCGGCTTGACGCCGGCCGAGCTCACGCGCGCCGTGACCGAGATCCTCGCTGAGGACAACGAGATCCGGACGTCTCTCCTCCAGTTCATCGGCCTCGTCAAGCCCGATGCGGCGGACGACGTCGACATGAATGCGGGCGAAGACGACCCGGCGGTCGACGACGTCGAGAAGGACGCCAGCGTGCACATGGAGCGAAGCGAGCTCATTGAAGTCGAGACATACCTCAGCCTTCTCGTCATTGCGCTCTTGCTCAAGTCACAGCTCGGCGCCGAGGCGCAGGCGTGCGCCGACTTGGTGCGCCAGCGCTGCATGCAGTTCAACCGCCGCACGCTCGACTTGTTTGCGGCGCGCGTCATGACGTACTTTGCGTACGCGTTCGAGCGCTACGGCGAGGGCTACACGGCGATCCGCCCGCTGCTCCTCACGGCGCACCGCACGGCGTGCCTCCGCTGCGACGAGATTGGCCAAGCGACGGTGCTCAACCTGCTTTTGCGCAATTATCTGCACGAGAACCTGTACGAGCAAGCGTACAAGCTCGTGTCCAAGACGACGTTCCCGGAGGCGGTCTCGAACAACCAGTTTGTGCGCTACCTCTACTACGTCGGCAAGATCCACGCCGTCCAGCTCGAGTACACGGACTCGTACAACAAGCTCATGCAGTCGATCCGGAAGGCGCCGCAGAACACGGCGATTGGCTTCCGCCGCACGGTCTACAAGCTCGCGATCATCGTGCAGCTGCTCATGGGCGAAGTCCCGGAGCGCAGCATCTTCAACCAGACCGAGCTCAAGACGGCGCTGCTCCCATACCTGCAGCTCACCAACGTACGCATAATTCATCGTCTCTGCTCATGCGGGTTGTGCAAGGCTGTGCGCGTGGGCAACCTCGAAGACTTTACGGCCGTCCTCAACCAGTTTGCCGACGTTTTCAAGGCCGACAAGACGCACACGCTCATCCTTCGGTACACGACCAGCGCCAAGCATGATCTTACTTGTGCGTCGACTAGGCTGCGCCACAACGTCATCAAGACGGGTCTCCGCAAGATCAACACGTCGTACTCCAAGATCCTCTTCTCGGTTCGTCCATTGAACCTTGTACGTGGTGATCTGATGGTCGCCAGTAGGATATCTGCACCAAGCTCGCGCTCGACACGCCGCAGAACGCCGAGTTTGTCTGCGCCAAGGCCATCCGTGACGGCGTCATTGACGCGGTCATCGACCACAAGCACGGCTGGATGCAGTCCAAGGTACTCTTCGCCCTCGCATCGACGGCAATGGACCACGCGCCTAGGAAACCGTCGATGTGTATGCGACGACGGAGCCGCAGCAGGCCTTCCACAAGCGCATCACGTTCTGCTTGGACGTGCACAACGAAGCCGTCAAGGTCCGTCGATCCCTCGACGCCATCCTAGATCTTATCGGTCTGCTTAGGCCATGCGCTACCCGCCGGGCGCGTACAAGAAGGACCTCGAGTCGGCCGAAGAGCGCCTCGAGCGCGAGAAGCAGGAGGACGAGCTCGCCAAGGAGATTGAAGAGGAGCTCGACGAAGGTCTCTAAGCGCTCGTGGGGCCATAAGCTGCGAATCACATGATCATTCTGCTGTGTCTCGACCGCATGTACCCGCGCATGGCGTGGCCAGTCGTCCGAGCAGATGCAACGCAAGCGAAGGCAAGAGATGAGCTCGTGTATGACAAAGGGACTAGGAGTGCTACGACGCTTCTTAAAGCGGGATGTTGCCGTGCTTCTTCCACGGGTTCTCGAGCTTCTTGTTCTGGAGCACGTCGAGGTCCTCGCAGATGCGGAGGCGCGTCGCGGTTGGCTCAATAATGTCGTCGACAAAGCCGCGCTGGGCCGCGACCATCGGGTTGGCAAACTTCTCTTCGTAGTCGGCCGTGTTTTCCTCGACGTTTTGGCCGCGGAAGATGATCTCGACCGCGCCCTTGGCGCCCATGACGGCGATCTCGGCCGACGGCCATGCATAGTTGATGTCGCCGCGGAGGTGCTTGGAGGCCATGACGTCATAAGCGCCGCCGTACGCCTTGCGCGTGATCACCGTGATCTTGGGCACCGTGGCTTCCGCATACGCGTACAAGAGCTTGGCGCCATGGCGAATGATGCCGGCGTACTCTTGGTCCGTGCCCGGGAGGAAGCCGGGGACGTCGACGAGCGTCACGAGCGGGATGTTGAACGCGTCGCAGAAGCGCACAAAGCGCGCGGCCTTGATCGACGAGTTGATGTCGAGGCAGCCCGCGAGCTCCATCGGCTGGTTAGCCACGATACCGACGACCCGGCCTTCGAAGCGCGCCATGCCAATCAGAATGTTCTTGGCGTAGTCGTTCATGATCTCGTAGAAGTCGCCATTGTCGACGAGCTGGTGGATGACGTCGCGCATGTTGTACGGGACGTTCGGGTCCGGCGGCACGATCGACTCGAGGGTCGGGACCGGGCGGTGGCGGTCGTCGTCCTTGGCGCGCGTCGGCGGCGACTCTAGACAAACAGATCTTATCGATGCAAGGGATGGAGAGGAGTACCCTTGTTGTTGAGCGGAAGAAAGTCAAAGAAGCGGCGCATCTCGCGGAGCGCTTCGACGTCGTTGTCAAAAGCCTTGTGCGCGACGCCCGACGTCTTGGTGTGCGTGACAGCGCCGCCGAGCTGCTCCTGCGTCACCTCTTCGTTCGTGACCGTCTTGACGACATCCGGACCCGTCACAAACATGTACGACGTGTCCTTGCACATAAAGACAAAGTCGGTCATCGCCGGCGAGTAGACGGCGCCACCGGCGCACGGGCCCATGATCATCGTAAGCTGCGGCACAACGCCGGAGGCGAGGACGTTTTGCTGGAAAATGTCGGCGTACCCCGCGAGCGACGCGACGCCTTCTTGGATGCGCGCGCCACCCGAGTCGTTGAGCCCGATCACCGGCGCGCCCATCTTCATGGCCTTGTCCATGACCTTGATGATCTTCTCGGCGTACGTCTCGGACAAACTGCCACCCAGCACCGTAAAGTCTTGGCTAAAGACGAACGTCAAGCGGCCGTTGATCTTGCCGTGACCCGTGATGACACCGTCGCCCGGGTAGTGCTGCGTCTCCATGCCAAAGTCCTTGCAGCGGTGCGACTTGAGCATGTCGTACTCACGGAACGAGCCTTCGTCGAGGAGGAGCTCAATGCGCTCGCGGGCCGTGAGCTTGCCCTTCTTGTGCTGCGCTTCCTGGCGATGCGCGCCGCCACCAAGCAGCGCTTGCGCGCGTGCTTCCTCGAGCTTGGCCTTGAAGGCCAACTTGCGCGCCGCCGGGGTCACCTCGGTCGCCGTCGAGAAAGCCGCCGCAAAGGCAGGCATCTACACATACACCATGTCAGCCTTCCACTCTACAGTGCATGCTCGTCTTACGGGCGCGCGGACAAAGGACGGGCGGGTCACCGCACGCAGCAGTACGGATCGCATCTTGGTGCTTGTGATGGCCACAAAAAATAAGCAAATGACGCAATACGCTTTCAGAGGGTGCTACCACCTGTGAAAACGCATACATCTGGCCCGGGACCCCGGGGCACCGACCAGAACGACGATCATTTGGGATCGTTCGCCAACGTTCGTGGCGCCAGTAGCTGGACACCGCCACCCGCGCGCCCGCCGTCGCGATGGACACACCGTGTGG
Organism: Saprolegnia diclina VS20; assembly: GCF_000281045.1. NCBI lineage: Eukaryota > Oomycota > Saprolegniomycetes > Saprolegniales > Saprolegniaceae > Saprolegnia > Saprolegnia diclina. The sequence goes on from NW_008246068.1 coordinate 463,300, forward strand.
TCATCGATGGTCGCCACCAGAGAAGAGCTTTGAGAGTAGCTACAACACTGGTCGCTCCGCCTGCTCGTGTCCGCTGCTCGCGTAGCGTGCTTCCAGCACAAAAATCCCTGCCTGAGGCTATGCGTTGTTGAATACTTTGGCATTGAGGCTCCATCCGTCCTGTCAGAGGTGCGACCTGCGTGGTAGTACTCGACCAACTCGTCTCTGGTCGAGCGATGTGGGAGGAGCTTCAGCCGCTGCTTCGTGCTGGGGCACGGCCGGGGCACGCGTATAAAGTGTGACAAGGTCGCCTATCGTTTGCATACAAACTGTTTTGCCAAAGCGCGGGTGCCGGCAGCGGTGATTGGCTAAAAAGCGAACGGACACATCCTGATGCGTCACGAGATTCAACTTCTTAGCCAATCATCGGGGAGCGGATCCAGAATTGGGCCAATCGCACGGCGACGACCTTGAAGTTGGGGCGCACTTCGTGTGCAATCCGAGGGAAATCCCCGCGCCACTCGGCATCGCGCATCCGCCGCAGCGACCGCGTCATGTCCAGGCAGCTGCCTTCGCATGTCCTAGCACTTGGTCGCTGTAGTCTTTGCATATTGCCCGTAGAGAAGACGATCGCAATGTGTATCGATCGCCGTGCATGCATGTAGCCACGACAGGTTGGCTCGCATGTGCCTGCCAGCACCCTTGTGGATCCAAGGTGGGTATCTCTGCAACGTTGCTGCATGAACATGCGTCCATCACGAGGGCGGCGACATAGGCACGAAGCAAGACTAGAGAGTGCCGAGGATCGACCTTGTTGGTTGCTCTTCTTGGACGGTAGCTATTCCTGCAACGCGCTAGTAGCATCGCGAATCGAGAGATGCTGCGCTTCGAGTGTCTACGATTGCGCCCAAGGAGCCGTGCATGTCGTGGAAGAGCGAGGTTTGGTCTTGTCGCTCCCGTTCACATCACTGGGCTTCAAGTCGCATGCTCGTAGTTGAAGTCGCCGACGTGATCGCACCCGAGCTCGAACAACGCGCTCTTCTTACGGCTTGCTTCTACATGTTGAAAGGATGTTGTTGATCCAAGGATCATACCGGCGTCGTGTTGGACTCCACAGAGGCCCAAGAGACGTGACCATCATGTGACTCATCCGCTCAAGCAGCGTGGGGAAGACCGTGGTCTCGGTGGTTGATGACTTCATATCTTCTGAAGTGTCCGGCGACGGGCCGTGTCCTTTGTGTCTGCAAAAGCGATTTCCGCCACCGTCTGCGCCGAGCTGCACGAGAATTCAGTTGCTTGCGGCATCGTGATGGCCTTGCATAGACTGGTACAGCTCGTGTGTTGCTCCTTGGTTGGCCGAGCTCGCATATTCGATGATATCCCAGAGAACTCCCATCATTCCCAGTTCATGTACTACGACTAAAGTGGACGCACTCGACTTTGCTTCAGAAGGCCGAGCGCACTTTGACTCGGTATCTCGTTGTCGATACCAAATGACGACGATTCCTCGAAGTCCATCGGCCAAGCGATTCAGACAAAGTCGAAAAACGATCGGGCGTCGGGTGCAAATCCTGCGCCTGGATGTCCACTGGAAGGCCCCGCGTGTACGGGTTGCTTCCATGTCAAGCTTCCTTCGTCCGACGCGGTCATGAACTCACGCAGCAGAAAACCCCAAAGCACTTCCTCAGTCCTGATGCCAGGCACTGCCCGCTCTGCGCTGTGCATACGCGCGAAGCGTACGACCATCTTCCAGCGCTGTCCATTCAACCGCGCGGTCTGGCGCTTTCGAACCGATGCGTGATATCTTGCAGATGCAGCTTCCGTCGTCGGTCGGTGGCTTTCTCTACGATGCAGTCGCTATGCCGTTCTCAGCCCACACGCCGACCATTCGTGCCATCCGGCCGATCTTGCGCGCTTGCATTTGGTACTGTCTTTGGCAACCGAGTGTTCCGCACGACGTTGACGCCTGTGCAGCTGGCGACAAAAGCGAACAATAATCTCACTCTAGCACTCTAGTACGTCTGCATCTCAAAGTATCGCAACTGGAAATGACTCGTTTACACCAGCCTACAAAACGTGGCAGGTCGCTTGGACCTCGCTGGGTTTGGGGCTAACCTTGATCCCGCGAGTCAGCGGACGTCTCTTGAACGCTGCGAACTTCCTCATCTGGACTGCACTTTTATCCCACATGGGCTAGCCTGATGGTCAGTGATAGTCTTGCTGAGGCTTCAACCCAGTGCTTGGTTGACGTTATGAGGTCGGTGGGCTCCATTCTTCGTGTCTTTAGCCTTCGACAGACTACTCGGACTACGCCATCTACTGTTTGCTCGACGCGCGGCAACATACTGAATGTTGGATTATCGGTTGCAATATGACAGTGGCTCCTTACGCGACGTCTGACGTGCCCTTCTTGACGGTCGAGTGCTTGCGCGTGACGCTCGGAAGCTCAGCGTCCTCCATGCTCTTCTCGCGCACGAGGCGAGCGTACTCGATGGCTTGCTTCTTGGCGATGCGCCGGCCGAGCGTGAGCATGTAGATCGAAAGGCCGATCTCGAGCGTGAGCGCCATGACAGCGACGACCATGTAGCCCTCGAGGAGGACGCAGCTCGTGCCCGAGAGGTTGTCGTCGAGGCCATGGCTCTCGCAGTACGTGCGGAACTCGGTCTTGGCGAAGTACGGCTTCATAAAGGTCGAGATGGTCGCGATCGAGAACGCAATGAGGCCAAGGTGCAGGAGGTAGAAGAGTTTGGCGCCATGGCGCTGGAGGTGGTTGACGCAGCTGCAGCAGTTGCGCAGCGTGTAGAGGAAGGCGAACCCGATCGAGACGAACGCGCTCGTGAGGTAGAGCGCCAGCATCGCGATGCCCGTCTCGCGTGAGACTGCGATGGACGGCAGCACCGTCAGCGCCTGCAGCGCGAGGACCATCAGCATCACGCACTCGTCGAGGATGATGCACATGCTTGCGGCTCCTGTCGTCGGCTTGTGGTGTTCTGAACAGGCGGCGAAAAAAACACCTTCTGCGTAAAAAACAATGTTCGAAATCTCAACGCATTTCTTCATCCAAAAAGATTTCGTGTCATCTCGGGCGGCGAGATGCGAGCACCGTCTTCCAGAAGGCCCTTGCAGCATGGCCAGGCAGGCGCCGGAGGACGCGAGGCCATCTACACCCAACGTTACTGGTACCTCCGTCGTCCGTCACATGAAGGTAGGCAGTCTACTGAAGCAGGTAGTAGCTCGGTGGTGAACGGTCCATGCGCAGCTGTCCAGCATTGATGGTCTGTGGGCTAAGATCTGATGGGCATGACCGAGATCATGGCTTGGGCTTGTATTGGCCGCAGCAGCCTCAAGCGGGCAAGTGTCGTCAGTGCGCCATGCAGCAACCTCGGCTCGAAAAGTCCAAGTGCCAGTCGATCCGCAAGCAATTTTGAGAGGACAACGTCAGCTGCCCTTGTCCGAGGACGCATCGCAGCGGACAAGAAGAGGAGGATGTGGCTGGCATTGCTTGTGGCCACACAAAGGCTGTGGTTGCGCAACTTGGCTGCCATCTGGACGGTCCAGCCAGATGGATAGCACGGAGCTGGCCAAGTGGGGTCGATGGACGGATCAAGATCGACGACGAAGTAGATGAGGCAAAGTTCTTAGTTAATAGGTTACAAGCTTAAACACGCATATCGGAAAACATGTCGATGAAGGATGGACAGGACGTCATGCGCGTGATCGCGCTGCCGAGGCGCTCAAAGTCCGAGCGCTCCGAGTAGATTTGGGCCGAGATGCGAATGTACATCTGGCCTTGGATCGGGAGCACTTTGGTCACGATCTGGCACTGGTCCATGAGGATGTCAATGACAAACTCGCACACTTGCAGCTTCTCGTCGGCCGAGAGCGGCTCCTTCGCGTGCTTCTTGGCCGGCCACTCGATCGGGAGGCGGATCGCACTCACAAACGGGCTGCGCTGCCACGGCGGCAGGAGCGGCTCCGTGCCCCAGAGCGTCGCGAGGTAGCTCGAGGCCCAGTCGATGAGTCCTTTGTTGTGGGCAAAGACGCGGGCGAACCCGAGGTTCTGGTAAAAGTCGAGCGACGTGGCGATCGTGAGGTAGTTGGACTCGTCCTTCGTGCCCTGGACGGCAAACTCCTCGAGGAAGCCCTGGTTGTAGCCGAGCGACGTGACGACCGGGCGGATCACCGATTGGTGCTCGCGGTCCACAAACAAGAACGAGCTCGACTTGGAGCCAAAGAGCCACTTGGTCGTCGTGCCCACGTAAAAGTCGGGGCGCAGCTCGCGCAGGTTCAGCGGGATCTGGCCCGGCGCGTTCGCACCGTCAATGAGCGTATACACGCCACGGGCGCGCAGCATCGGAATGAGCTTCTCTAGCGGGAGGACGAGGCCGCCCGAGCTCGTAATGTGATCGAGCACGGCCACGCGCGTGTTGGGCGTGATCGCAGCAATGATCTGCGTGATGAGCGAGTCGTAGGACGGGATCGGGAGCTTGACATCGACGACCTTGAGCTCGACGACCTCTTGTGTCATGTAGCAAATGTGGCGGAGCGTGTTAAAGACGCCGGGGTACGTCGAGCTCATACACAGCACTTCGTCGCCGTCCTGGAGGTCGAGCGAGCGCAGCACCGAGTTGACGCCGTGCGAGATGTTGGGCACAAACACAATGTCGTCCGAGTCGGCACCGACAAACTCGGCGAGGCGCTCGGCCGACTTGCGGAGGAGCGTCGGCAGCTCGCGCCGGTAGAACCGGTCCGGGTTCATCTCCATGCGGTTGACAAAGTACGCCTGCGCGGCGAGGACGGGCTTGGGTGCAAAGCCAAACGAGGCCGGGTTCAGGAACGTCGTGTTGGGCTCCATGTTGAAACAACACCGCGCCGAGCTGCCAAGCGTGAGCTGGTTGAGGAAGCACGTACAGTCCGCCGGCAGCATCGAGAGCCGGTCGAGGTCCATGAGCGACGGCGGCGCCTCCGAGCGCGGCTTGACGGTGGGCGAGACGACGGGCGCCGGCGGGCCCGCGCTATGGCCACTGCTCGAGTACACAGCTTGTTGCATGCTGGGGCTTACTGGTGCCAAAGCGTCTTGGGAAATGAACCTCGTTTTGGTTCATTTTATTATTGTATTTTTATTATACGCTTTCGAAGAAAAGACCACGTGACTTATAAAAAGCCGCGTCGGGACATGCGCCATGGTTTTGCACCAATGAGAAACCGCCAGAACGGTGGTTTTGACGGAATCCGCCACGTGATTGGACAAAAGGGTAGCCAATGGCATCGCGCAATGCCGCCGACGCAATTCGCAGCGCGGAAGCGGACGCCAATCACGCCGACCAAGATGGCGGCCAGCTGGAGCGGCGCCTGCGACGCTCATGCGATTGGACCGTGGTAGACGAGCAGCCACATGGAGGTGCGACGCCGAAGCCGCGAAGGCTCCGCCCAGATACGCGGCTGCCAGGATGCGAGTGGCGACGCCGTGGGGACCGGCCGCGAGAAGTAATGGCGACGCTGGTGTACGTGGCAGCTGCAGATCGCGCAAAGGTTGCCCGTTCGCGGCGAAAGAAGGCGGCGCTGACTATCCAGGGTGAGCGGTCAACCCAACTTCAAGGCGCCGTCGACGTTTGTAATTAACAATCTCGGACTACGTCGCCGCCAAGCGCTTGGCCTTGCCGACCGGGTAGAAGGACGTTTCGCCCGCCCTACAAGACACAGACTGACATACGCAATATGTTCGATCGTTGGTTTACATGAGAAGATCCGCAACGTAGCTCTCTTGGCCCGTGTACTCTTGCGGCCGTTTCTCGTAGAGATGCTAGCCCAATGATGGCGACCTCGACCCAGATTATGATGGCGTCATACCTGGCGGTAGAACATGTATTGCCACATGTTGTGGTCGTGGCGAACGTGCGCGTCAAAGCCATCGCCGTGCCGCTGAAACTGCAAGCTACGTGGCGTCACCAAAGATACGTCGTCGGACAGGGTGAGCTACCTGTCGATGCCGCAAATGAAGCAGTTGCTCTCCATGTCCTTCTCGATCGACGCCCGGTGGTCGCGCAGCTCGCCAAAGGCGTCGATGATGATCCCACCAATGATGTTGAGCAAGAGCACGCAAATGATGAGCCAGTACGACACGTCAAACCCGAGACGGAGCACCGAGATGGTCGGGTTGCTCTGCCACGACACGATATGCATGACGGACGCAATGTCCTAATCCAATCATAGCATGCATTCGACATGGGCGACGCGCATGCGAAACCTGGCGCAGGCCTTGGTTGAAGTGCGTGATGACGCACTCCATGAGCGTCCGGCAGCCCGTGTTGACTTCGTCGAGAACGCCATATTGGTCATGAAAAAGCATGTAGCCGACCGCCGTATAGATGTACACGACGACGCAAATGAGGTAAAACCTACAAATACAGTGGGCACCGCCTCGTGACACAAGCCAACGTAGTACGTCTGAACGAGCGAGTTGCGGTTCTGCTCGACGGCCAAAAGGGCATTGGAGAGGGTTCGGTGGAAGCAGACGTCCAAGAGCATGAGGGCATAGCACACGATGCGGAGACCGCGCACCGAGAGCGCAGGCACGAGCAAGACACAGCCGAGGCAGCTACGCAGATCATCGCGATCACATATAGAGACGTACATCGCAGTACCCGAGAATCGAGTACAGGAGATTGTACTTTGTGTTGTAGACAACGAGGGCCAACGACGACACGCGGGCTTCGATGGGCACGTCCGTACTTGGCACTGGTGACCGCGACGTTGCTGTAAACGTCTTGCATGTCCCACTCGGTACCGTTTGGCGATCAAGTACAAGCTTGACGAGGTCGGACGGCAACGACAGCAGCGCATGGGTTGTCAAAAGCGGTGTCGTCACAGCTTCGTTCTGGAGCACACGCGGTGCCCCCGCCGTCTCGGCGCGGAGGCGTTGCCACTTGTAGTTGCTCAGAATATACTGTCGTCGCGACACCATCGACACGACAAGGCGCACGAGCGACAGCCCAAAGTGCGACACTGCCATGACCACCGCGAGCACGTACACGCGGGCGTCGACGGTCGCCATGTCGCCCGTTCCAAAGCTCTAAAGCAGCAACTTCTATCGTGTATGAACCATGCATTTCGTACGTGGTTGAAGAGGTGGAGGCCGTTGAGGCCCAGTGCGAGCCAAAAGGTCCTACATCAAGTGCAGTCAACGCGACTACGAGCTATTGCGTGTAGTACAAGTGCATGACGGGGTCTTCAGCGTGTAGCACGAGGCGGAGCAATGGCGATGGCGACGCATCCAAGTGGGCGCAGTATTGTAGTTCTTCCAGCAGCAGCACCGAGTACCGGTGAAAGCTGTCCAGCTTGCTCATCTGCGACCGCAAACGTTGAGGCCAAGCTCGGTGATAAACGTCGTACCTGGCTGTCTTTGGTAAACATGTACACCATGCGCTCGCGCGAGTCGCGAATGACGCGGTGCTCCCAGTGCGACAGACAAATGTCGGGAATCTACACGCGTCTCCTGCTCGCCATACAAAAGCCAAAGCTTCGTACCCGAAAGTAAATGGTCTCGAGGTCGGTCTCGCGCACAATCTCGATCGACCCGACGCTCGCTGCGAGCTTGGTCCAGTTGAAAAATGACGGTGCACCTGCCTCGAGCTGCGTCTGCATCGTCGCAACCGCATCATCGCTAGGCGTCAAGAGTGTCTGAAAGAGAACGTAGACATCGCAGCAGATGGTCCAGTGGCTGCGCACTTTTGCTTGGAGCGTCTCCACCGATACCTCGTCTGCCTCGAGCGATGTCAATAGATGACGCTCGTGCTCGGACGCGTCGATCGTCACGGCGGCCTTGGCTACACTCGTCGTCTCGAGAGCGCGTTCGACAAGTCGGGCGTAAACGTCATACTCGCGCTTGACGTCGTTGCAGTAGGCACTCCACGTCGCCACGTCCAGTGTCGCAAGCATTCGGGCTGGCATGCGAGCATCTCGGTTGCCTTCAAGGATGCTGTAGACGAGCACGATTGCGCTGTGCTTGAGCTCCTGTACTTGGGTGACGCTACAGTTGTCGTACACAAGCGGTAGTTCTGCGTCCGACGACAAAGACGGGTGGGTCGCATGGTGGTGGCGCAAAACGTCGTTGATGGCGTGGAGGAGTTCGGTGGAAGCGCCCACAGAGCGTTGGTTGGCGTCGCAGCCCTGCACAAACTCGGCGAGCGTGTTGAGCGCCTGAACAACGACGCCGAGGTGCATTGCCGACGTGATGTTCCACACCAGCGAGTGCGTGCGCGGATCCACGACCCAGAGAAACCCACAGAGGTACGAGATGACTTCGTCGACAAGGTCGTACGTGCGCACAGCGTTGCGCTGGTTCCGTACGTAGTGCTGCATTGGTGCAAAGTGGTTTTCGCAGAGAAGCCGGAGAAACTCGAGAAGGTCCATCACGATCGGCAAGAGCTCGTCGTCGTGCGGCAGGCGCAAAAAGTGCACGAGACGACTCACAAAGGACTCGCCAAGCGCTTGAACATGGCCAAACATGTCGGCTTGCACGCGTGGGTTGCCGTCGCGCAGCATGGCCAAGCCGACGTGGAGAGTCTCTTGGACTAGCGTCGGATACCCGTGGACGTCGTGAATCGCTTTGGAGAGCAATTGCAGAACCATGGCCCCACCACCAAGGCGAGCGAGTCGGTCTTGTTGCTCGCAGAGGTCCTCGTCGCGGCCGTCAAGGAGCCATCCAAGAAGGTTCAAATGCACGTGCGGCTGTTCATGGGCGTTGGTCGCGCTCTCTTTGTCGTGCTGGCACATGTAGGCAATGACGTGACTGACGACATCGTCCATGGACGGTGACAAGAGGGCTTGAACAAACGAAGTTTCGGCTTGGAGCAGAGTCGAGCGATACAGCGCCGTAGACTCGAACCCGCTGAGAAAGCCCCGCAGCTGTGCCGGCACAAAGGCTTCGATGGGCGTGTCGACAGTACAATTTGCCGCAGCGTCGACGCGGTACCGGAGCCGGAAGGACCCCGAATCCTTCCGTGGCCGCATGGACGTCGCCGTCGAGATTGCTCGAATGCGTGGCGCCTCTCGCTTGACCTTGTGCCAAAGCGACTGCCGCTTGATCTCGCTCTTCCAGACACGCAGGACAGAAATCGTGCGCAGCTTGTGGCTCACGAGGCGCGAGAAGCTGCTCGCAGCAGACGTGAGCGTAACTGAAGGCGAGTGCTCGGCCAAAATGCTGTTCTCCTTGATGCTCGACACGACTGCAATCGTGGCGGCCTTGGTTCGCTCGGGCAGACGCGGAATGTCCAAAATCTGTAGCAGCATAAGACAACCGCAAGCCAAGAACAAAGGCACCTTGACGAGGACCGCGACGATGTGCATTGTCACTTGGCTGTGTTTTGCGTGTGCAGTCGTCAATGTCATAGCGACTTGAGAGAAAAAGTTGGTCAGCATCGGCAGGACGCCGTCGTCGAGAAAAGCCAGAATCGCGCTGAAGATACGCGCCTCGGACGTGAGCGTCGCCAGCGTCACTTCGACGTTTGCGGGCAGCTCCTTGCCCTCGAAATACTTGGCGTCGGCCATGTGGAGCACGACAGTGAGGTCGTGTACCACGTACTGGAGGAGCGACCACACGGCGGGGTTCTCGGCCAAGCCAGCGATCGGAATCTGGACGTCAAAGTACGCCGCGTCAAGGAACGCCAAAAGGGCCTTCCGGACGCTGAAAACGGTGCGACCATCGACGAGCGCGCGTACGATTTCGTTGAGCGAGAGAAGCGACCGGCACTCGACTTCGACGCGGTGGTTCTTGCCTTGGCTACATGCCGAGAGAAGGTGCAGCAGCGTCGCGTGGTAGTGCAGTCGATGGAGGTCTGGGTGCGCTTTGAGCATGCTCTCGATGCAGTGCGTGCTCGTCAGCAACACCATCTCGAGTGGCTTGTCGACGCGGGCCATCAAGTCGAGCCGTGCTTGGTACCCTGCCTCTTCCGTAAAGAGGTCGAGAGTCGTCGGGTGCGACGAGAGCGCGTTGAAGACGAGCGTTTGGTTGGTCTCAATGTACTCGCCTTGCTTGGTCACGACCAAATGCAATAATACCTCAAGGAGCCGCGACCGCGCCGACGGCGCTTCGAGGAACGTGGGTGCCACGAGCAAGTCGGCGACGCGGGTCACTTGCGCGGCCGGGATCGATTGCACGAGCGCTTCGTTGTGCCCCAAGACGCTGCGCACGAAGTCTAATGCAACATGAGAAACAATAGACAGAGCATAGTATGTACGAGACACTTCGCTCGGGAAGAACGGAAGGTCGCGCAAGAAGAGATCGACGTGCGCCACAAGGAGTGACTCGAACGAGCGGTCGCAGCCAATCATGTGCACGAGAATCTGGTAGCATTGGCGAATCCACTCGGTGGAAGCACGCGTCGCTTGGCGTTGGAGAAGGCCAATGACGATCGTGTGGAGTCCAACATGGAAGAGAAGGCGCTGCATTTGCTGGTACTTTTCAAGGGGCTGCGCCGTCACGACAGCCAAGGCGCGATGGAGCGGCACCTCGGGGTTTTCGCCGTCCATTGCGTGGGCAATGTCCCGGAGCTCGTCATAGATGCGCTCCCACGCGTCCGATGTCAGAATCAAAAGGCTCTCGGCGATGCGCCGGATTTCGGGGAGTGTGTTGAAGTACGAGTAGAGCAAACCGAGCGCCAACATGGTAAGCTCGTGGCACCCGTGGCGACAGAGACTGCAGAGCACGTCGACGTAGTGGACATTTGCGTAGCAGTCGTCTTGGACAAGCACCTATGCCACGTTTGATTCCAAGCCTGCGATAGTCGTGAGGTAGATATACGGTATGGAAGGCATCTTCGAGAGCCAGGTGCGTCATCGCACTGACCGCCGCACTGTGTTGACGCACAACGTCCACAAGCGCCGAAACTTGGTTGTTGAGACGCCCCGTCGCAAGCTTGGACAATACATGGCAGATGCGAACCTTGATGTCGACGGCGTCGCCCGTCGCCGAGCCGAGGTACGTCACCAGCACGCGCACAAGCGCAGTGAGAAGCTTTGGAGTCTGGTAGTACCCAAGGCAGACGCAGGTTTCTGCGAGTGCAATCACAGCCAAGAGCAACTGGCGCGTGCCGCGTGCCAACACTTCGGGATCTAGAGCACCATCACTACCTCGTCAAGATACAGATCTGAGGAACGCACTAGCTGCGATGGTCCGAGTCAAATAGGTTTCGGCAAACGTCGCGTACGGCGTGATTTGGTCCATGCATTCTTCCCACGTCCACGACGACGACGGGTCCAGAGTACGCGTACACATGGGTTTGCTCGGCACGAGCCAACTTCGAGCGTACTACCAGCACAGAGTTGAAAAATGATAAGAACGATAGTGTACCGAGACGGCGGAGAAATCTTGCTTGTAAAACAGCGTTGACGCGTGTCCGTGGACGTCGTGGGCTGTCATGTATGCGCACAGCCCCGCGCGGATGCAATCGGGAATGGTTTCGTTCTCGAGCAAGCGGAGCCCGTGGTCGACGACGAATTGCATCAGCGGGCTCGATGGTCGCGCGTCATCGCGGTGCAGCCGTGCGAGGAGGCAAAACGCATTCGCAACATACAGCTGTGTTGGCTCGCCGAGCGCACTGGCAACAACCTCCCACGTCGCCGTCATTTGGGGCACAAGCACGAGCACCTACGACGCACACGACGTTCAGACACACAGTTGGATGCAAAGCAAACCTCCGAGCCTTGCACCACCAACGTAGGCAAGATGTTCCGCACCAAGAGCTCCTCCAGTATGAGCGCTTGGTTCTTGCCGAGCACAACGCCATTGCACGTGCAGAGCGTCTCGAGGTAGACCCAGTACTCGTGGGCCCACTCAAACGCAGCCGGTTGCGCCATGCGATCTAGTGTCTCTTGGATCTGGCGGCGCGAAATGCAATGTAGGAACGACTCGTTGTCGCGCACGCAAGCTGTGAGCGCTTTGGCGACAGCTTCGTTGGCGCCGAGGAGGTCTTGTAGCATCGGAAGGTACGGGTGGATCGTGCGCTGGCTTGTCGGATCGTCCGTGACGTAGTCCTCGATGAGGAAGCAAAGCGCGCGGACACACGTACGCAGCTCCGCGTGCCGTTGATACGCGCCTTGATGCCTACAACAGAGTTAGGACAGCACCCAATGTGGGTGAAGTGCCCACGCGTGCAAGATGACTGCAAAGTTGTCGAGGAGCGACGCCAAGACAGACTGATCCCAGAGGATGAACTTGAGCGACGGGTGCTGGCGCAGGACGCTATGCACCGCCCGTAGGCAAATTTCAAGCGGCTGCACGTCTTGAAACGTGAGTCCCTTCAAGTGCGGGACGCGCTCTAGCTGTGCGCAGTGTCGTGCAAACTGGTTCTTTGTGAAAAGCACGTCCAAAAGCACATACACCTCGGTTGCACTCGGCAAATGCACTCGAAAGACGTCGCTGTCGCGCACGGTGCGGCAGCAGTGGAGCGGTATGGTCGCGTCGTCACTTCCTGCGACACCGCAGAGCCAGACACCACTCTCGTCGTGCTGGATGTGAAAGGACGTCGATCCAGCGTGCTTGCTTGCGAGCTTAAAGAACGTGGCGGGCCCGTTGTCGGTTGACGAAGCCGAGATGCACAACGGCGCGTTAGCAGTGATGCCGAGAAGCTTGCCCGAAGCGATGTGGCGCAGCTGAATGACATCGGACGCGATCGCTTGGCCGCCCCACTTGGCGTGGAGGGGCTCGACCGCCCAGAGTGCGTTCGAGCTCGTTGTAGAGTTTAGAGCCAGAGCGTCTGATGTGAGTTGGAGGACGTGCTCGCTCTCGACGTGGCAGAAGCGCAGAATATCGCCGCCGCGCAGCGCCGGTATGCTTGACGTTGGCGACTCGTGTTTAGCAAATGGCACGAGCTGCCACCGTGTCTTGCCATAGCCAGCAACGACATCGAGAATGCTCTCTCGGAAGCGGCTCGTTGCGACGTCGAGGTAGCGCTCCCAGCGGGCGCTGTAGAGATGCACTACGTCTTCAATAAGGACAGTGTCGCCATCGATCTTGGTCTTGACTGGAGCTTGCACTTCCAGCCACGAGTCCAGCCTACGAATTGTACTTGCTGCAGCATCGACTCGCATTCGTACATGTGTACCATTGCTCGCGAGCTGGCACGTCGCAAGCGACATTGAACGCATGTGGGGACTCGAAGCCAACCTGGCAGTGGTCCATGTACCATCCATCGGTGAAGGCTCTACCTTCATCGTAAAGGGCTGGACTCCGCGCTCGTTGACGTTGATGCAAAGCACTTGGTTGGTGTGGTAATGGACGAGCTATACCGTCCAGGTCTATGGATAGAGGTCGCAGGCATGGGACGTACGCGAATGCATTGCCCAAGCTTCACCTCGGTACCATAGCCCTTGCATGTCATCTCGTGCTCCAGTGCATGCTACATGGACCATCGCATCATCTGGCATGGCGAGGACGCGCACGTGACGTACGCTGTCGAGCTTCCTCTGGAGGTCGACGCGGACAATGTCTTCCTTGTTGAGCACGGTCTCCACGCGGAAGACGCATGGAAGGACGCTCTTGGGCTCGAGCACTTCGGTCTGCGTGAGCGTCTCGACCACAGCCGCTCGATGGACGATCCTACATGCGCAGGATGCATCGATACCGTCACCTCCATCATCATCTTGTTCGTCTACCCCGAGGAAGGAACTGCATGCTCGCAGGAGGCGAGGAAGCCGATCGCGGGATGGGGGTCCGCGCTCGACTCGGGGGACCAGGACGGGTCGCTGCCTTGAGCGACCAATAGCACGAGGTCGCCGACGCAGAGCTTGGCCATACCCCCAAAAGATCGACGTTTCTTTTTGGCCAATCATATGCCACAGATTAATCCATCAACCAATCCGCGACCGTAGTTGCAGACAACCTATGATTGGCCTGTTATTTCAACTGTCGATGCATTTCAGCCAATGGCACGCAGGACGAGTTGGGAGAAACATCATTTGCCAAGTTGCCATGAGCGCGGTCTGCGTCGCGAGCCCGCCGATCGAAGACGACTGGGACATGCCACTGCTCTTCATGACGTCGCTGCCGACTAACTTCAAGGTCAACGCTGACATCGCCGCGCTCGCGAGCTTCACGGACGACTACGAGGTCTCGGATGACGAAGGCCCGTCGCCGCCCAAGACAGGCAAGGTGCAGGACAAGACCAAGTTCCGGTCGTCATCGCGCCACGTAGCCAAGCCGTACGCCAAGTCAAAGAAGGCCAACATGGCCGAGCTGCAAGTGTGCATGAAGTTTTTCAACATGTAAACGACCCTTCTGTGTATTTAATACGAGCGCAGCACACGACTGGGTTGCCTTGGCCCTCGACCTCACTGCTGCAGCGTATGCCGAACCATTGCGCCGACACAATACACTTCAAAATACAATTGACCACCCGGAGCGGAGCCGGTGCCAAGGTGCGGCAAGTACCTTAGCTTCACGCCGTCCGCACGGTAACGTGGGATGGTCATTCCGCTAGCTCGTCAAACTAGATCGAGTGCCAATGTCCGCGAGATACACTATTCATCAACGTGCCATGGGCGACGGCTGATCATGAGGAGCAATGGCGAATGCGAGCTATGGACCCAGTACAGTCGCCGTTGGCTCCGTTGCTGGATGTTCTTTCAGCGGTGCTAAAGTCATCTTCCTAACAGCCCCAGAGTCACCTTCCTACCGGCCACAGCCCTCTGTCAACCGTGGCCTCCACGTTCATCCTCCACCTCCGTTTCTCAACTCGGTACCAACATCAAGTGACAACTCTGTCCATACGTCATGATACAAACGCCTATCATACACTATTTGGCACCGACGGCGGCTTACAGCTCGCCTGTCAGCACATACTGAATGTTGAGCATCGTTGTGAACGCGAGGAGGAGCGAGATGCTTGTCGCTAGCTTCGACTCGGTGTCTTCGAGCGATTCGGGCAAGAGCTCGCAGATCGCAACAAACGCCATTGCACCGCCGGCGAACCCGAGACCTGCGGGTAAAATCGGAAGAAACGTCTCGACAAAGAGGAACGACGGCACGGCAAAGAGCGGCTGCGGCATGCTTGAGAGGATGCACCACACGGTCGCCGGCAGCAGCTTGAGCCCGCGCGGGATGAGCACCAAGCAAATCTGCACGGTAGCATAAGCCATCATGAGCACATTGGACGAGAGAACGCACCGCGAGGCCTTCGGGGATGTTGTGGATTGCCAGCGTCAGCGACACGAGGAGGCCGCGACGGTCCCCACCTTCGCCGCCAAACGAGACACCGACACCAATCTAACGCGTATCATGAACGGAGCGTCATCAAGCTACTGGACGTACGCCTTCCGAGATCGAGTGCAGCGTCATGACGGCCATGATCAGCAGCGCCTTTTGCGCGTCGAGCCCTATTTGCCAAGTTCGAACGAGGCGAATAGTGACGGGAAGGCATACCATCCAGGCCACACACTTTGACGTCTTCGTGCTCGTCCAAAATGATCTTGGTCGTCTTGATGAACGCAATGCCAAAGAGGACACCGAGGAGGAGCCGCACATTGACCGAGAGCACATCGTCGTCTTTGGACTGGACATTGAACGCTTCGTAAAAGAGGCAGCTCGTCGCTGCCAGCATCATGCCAGCTGCCAGTGCTACAGTGCGAGAGGATGATGACCACGCTTTTTGGGATCGAAGGACCTACCATTGCAGACGCCGAGCCAAAACTTTTCAATGTCCTTGACCCAGAGAAATGGCACAGCGCCAAAACCCGTCGAGACCGCCGTGAGCCAGCCGCACCACCAGACGTAATGCCAACTGCGGATGCCACCCGTGTACGGGTAGCTTATCAGCGTCACAGCGATCAAGACCATGGTCACAAGCGCTTCCGGGCGCAGCCATGCCGACGTCGCTGGCTTGACGACCTCGGCCTTCTTGAGCGCATCGGCGTCGAGGGCGTCGGCGCCGTCTTCATTGACCTTGAGCGGCTGGACTTCCATGTCGAGGCTTCCCGCCGCCTTGCGCTCGGTGCACGCAGGGGCGCTTGGCGATTCGGTCTGCGCCATGCCAAGCAGGAATGAGGTCCGGTATTGCTGTCCTCAGTTAATAATTGCGCGTCATAAAATACATTTCGCTACGCGTTCGCACGTTCTCTCTGAAAAAACGTATAGTGCGGGGTTTGTTGCCATAAAAATATAGCGGGTCAGAGAAAAGCGCCAGGATAAATCCGAATTCTATGTCGGGTGACAGGACAAGGCTAATAACACCACTCTTTGCCACCACCGTCCCTCTCCTTGGGCGAGCGTGACGTGGCACGACGGTGGCGAGGCGGCATTCACGCGTGCGTGCTCCATTATCTTGTTGAAGGAGGATGCTCTGCGAAGCACCACTGTAAAGAGGGCAAGGGCAGAGAACGTTGATGGCAATTATGGCCTTGTTTTGCTTTTGGGAGAGACAGCGGCTCGTCTCTGCTTGAAAGTTGCGTGCACTCAGCCAGAAATTTCAACAGGGCAGAATCCTAAACGTAGGACAACCCACAGTGTGTTACATACGTGGCGGGCCGGATTCGAAGCGGTCCACGTGCTCATGCTGGGTGCGGCACGCGCTCGATGTCCGAATCTCTACGCCGAGCCATCCCACGCTGCATCGTCGGTCGCGGATGGTACTCATGCAGCCTGCTTTTCGGATTCAACAAGCAGCAACTTTAGCTGCGCTTGCATCTGACGGCCGCGCCATGTGCCACCGTCGTCGTAGCATTATGGGTGCATGGCCCATGCAGGCAACGGCGTCCTATCTGCTTCGAACTTCAGAAGCGCCATAGAAACTTGAGAAAGCTTGGCTGCATGGCCGAGCGACGTTCCGACGTCCTGCGACTTGGCTGTGCGGCACTGCACTCGGCTCGCAGCATCGCGACACTTGATATCTTGCAAGTGTCGTCACGAGGCCAAGGGCGTCGGCGGCCGTTGCGAGATCCAGTGGCGGTATGCGAGCACACGTCGGGTTCAGTCCATACCGGGCTAAAACGCACGTTTTATTCGTGTTTAAACGCTTATGTCGCGGGTTTTACCTTGGTTTTATTCGAAACGCGTTTTTCTCGCAATTCGATTTTCCGGGCGGCGAGGATGGCCGACGATCGGAAGGCGTGGAGTGCGTCCATGCTCACCTTTCGCGGGTACACGAGGCTCATGAAAATGCTCGGAGACGACGAGCACAAGCATCTTGACAACGAGAGACTCGCGAAGCTCGAGTACGTGAGCGTGCGCCACTCGGGCCTCAACTGCGCCAACCCGACCGTGATCGCCATGCCCGCGATCTGCTTGCCGTTCGACAGGCTTGGCGGCGCCATCGCGCTCCGCGACTACAACGACGTGCAGGCCATCATCGGGCGATGTCGTTGCGGCTACGTGTGCCAGGCCTACTACTTTCCGCGCGACAGTACGTCCTATCTTGCGCAAGTTGGCTGGTCGACTCATATCATGGTAGAGTACGGCAATAGCAGGACGGCCATTGCGCTCAAGGTCATGGACAAGGATCTCATCGCGATCGAGCGCGACGACACGGACAATGAAGTCCGCATCATGGCCCAGCTGCAACCCCATGGGATGCAAACGCCACTCGCGAGCAAGCACGTCCTTCGCTGGGACCGCGCCAGGTGCGAGAAGAACGATTACATTGCGACCGAGTACGTCGCGAACGGGTCGCTCTCGTCTTTTATGCGCCGCGCGTACGAATCGCTGCTCAAGAAGTACGCGCAGAGTACGCTGTTGCCACTCGACGTGCGCCGCAGCGTCGCCCACGAGTTCTTAGCGACCGTCGCGCTCCCGCTCTATGGCAGCATCCTCCAAGGGCTCGTGTACTTGCACACGCAAGGCGTCTGCCACCTCGACATTGATCCGTACAACATTGCGGTCGGGCGCGAGCATGGACCCGAGCCGGCGTCGCCGTACCGGTACTTTGCCACGTACATTGACTTTGGCTCGAGCCAAATCCTCGACGGGCGACTGCTCGTCGGCGCAGGTCGCGAGAACCCAGCGATCAAGGCCAAGATCACGTACCGGTCGCCCGAGCTCAAAACGAACGCACAAGAACGGACGAGCTACATCAACTTTGTCAAGAAGAACCGCGGCGCCATGAGCCTCCAGGCGGAGCGCGAGAAGATGCCGAAAGGCTTTGACGGCCGTGCGTCCGACCTCTACTCGGTCGGCGTCGTCGTACGTTCACCTCTCACGCATTCGCTTCAACGAAAATGATGTCTAGGGCATTGAGCTCCTCTTGTACGGCTACCAGCTGCCGGGCTTTCTCGGGTCCGCCTTTGTCTCGACGAGCAGCAACCCCAAGTGGCGTGACTTCTTCATCGATCACTTTGACAAGAGCGTGGTGTGTCCGACCCCGTGTCTCTTTTGCGACCACCACATTACACTGCCCGAGTCAGCGGTGCAGATCCTTCTGCGCCTCGTCGGCACCGACGTCAAGGCGCGCGGCTTCGCCGACCAAATCGCACTGGCATGGCTGGCCGCGCACGGCGACAAGACCGACACGACAGCGCCGTACTACGGCGTGGCCACGGCCATGGACGACGTCGATATGGCATCGCATTCGGCGTCGTCGGCCTAAGCTTATATATACTCTAGACTTGTCCAAGTCCGACAGATGATTTGCATGGACGAGCTACTCGCGCAACGCAAAGCTGGAGCGACGTCCGAGGAACCGCGTTTTCTACGCCTTTGACTGTGAGCTCTTGCGAGTCGAGAGCAAACGTACGGGACCGTCGGTGGGTGGCGACGGCTGCATGCTACTACTCGACGCTGCGTCCGTGGCCGGGTCCAAGTCCAGTGGCTCCATGAGCTCGTCCTAAGCACGAGACGCGGCATGAGTTGCATGCCCTTGTACACTGCGCACACCAAACGATCGTGGAGCTCTTGGTTGCTGAACTTGGGGCGAGTGGTCTTGAGAATCTGCTGCGCGGCAGTGCTCAAGGGCGGCACAGTTGGCGGGTCCCGTCGTACGGGTCGACGGAGGCTTTGGACTTCCTTGATGAGCCGCGACATTTGGCGCTGTAGCGTTGCTTGCGACGCTTCCAGGGACGCAATCGCTGCCGTCTGCGCGGTCGCGTCGGCTTCGAGGCGCGCCTTTTGCCGACTGAGCGCCGTCACGAGCACGCGCTGCGTGTCGAGTTGCTTCGAGAGCGTGTACACGAGCTCCTTGGGCGTCTTCTCTATGTGGCTAGCAGCAGTCGGCGGCAGCGCAGTCGGCTGCGGTGCTGTCTTGCGTCGTCCGCCGAGGGGAACGGGAATCTTGGACACGGGTCGGCTCGCCTGTACGTACAACTGCTGAGGAGAGAAGACTGTGGTTCATGTACACTGCGTGCGCGCCAGAGACCAAAGGCCATTGCAACGCGAAGAAGGCGCCGACGCACGGCCTTGACAAGCACGCGTCGCAGGGCTTTCTTGGCCTTCTCGGCCGCGCTCAGCCGCGCTTTGACCGGGTGCAGCCACGCAAAGGCGGGTCCAAGCAGAGCGGGCTCGGGCTCGGAGGGCGACGACGTTTTGGCGAGCGCCAGCTGCAGCGCAATGTTCTGCTTTGTGAGCTCTCGCACCAGGTCCTCCATGGCAACACAGCAACCGCTAAGAACCCAGTGGAAACGGGCGACAAGCGTTTTCCCTGTCGAGGGTGAGAGGAATATTAGAAAGTGGTTACTCGCTGTCGCTCTCGCCCAGTACGTAGTCGTTGGCAAAGGCCGCTGCCATGAACGCCTTCTGGAGCTCCAGCTGCAGCGCCGGACGCGCCAAGCTCGACGTCGTCGCAGGTGGCAGTGGAACGTCGCTTTTTGCAACAACGACCGGCGCTTCGACCTCGACGCCGTTCACACGCTCGGGCGGCAAGACCCGCTGGTCGAGGACATCCTAGCAAAGTCTGCTGTGAGCCATCTCTACTATTCCACTGCCAACGACAACGCACGTGGAGTTCGTCAACGACTGAATGGAACGAGGTCAACAGGGCAGTATCGGGCGCAACTGTCGGCGCTTCGTCAGCCTCAAGGCGCCCGGTGCTGAGCGCCGTGAACACCTCTGTCACGGTCGGATCGACGGGCGCTGGTAGCTCGACGGCTGGTCCGATCAGAACCACGCTGTCATGACCGAGAGGCGGTAGCGCGGGCGCCTCGGGTGTGGCTCCATCGACCTAAGGACACGACTTAGCGCTGCCTCTAGAGTGCGTACTAGTACGTGTGGGACGGTTGCTTCTTCCCACGTGCGGATGGCGGTGACGGCGTCGTCGACAAACTTGGCCACGCGCGCACGTGTCGCTCCGTCGTCGCTGCGGCCATGGACAAGGTCCTGCTTGTACGCGTAGAGAAGGGCATTGGCCGAGTCGAGGGCGACTTGGATCCGGTGGGCGTGGTGCCAGCTGGGCAACGAGCGACGCCTTGCTGTGTCGGCGGTCGCACTTGGTAGCGTCGGCTCCACCAAAGCCGAATCAACGTCTACGGCGGCACGAACGCGAGATTGCAAGGTGGTGACGGTCGTGATGAGTCTCTGGAGGCGCGTCACGGCGTCGCCGAGTGCCGACACGGACGACGCGACCTCGGAACGAAGCGCGTCGAGCTGCTTTTGCAGTGCTGCGCGCGCAGCCTTTTGCTGGTTGCTTAACGCGAGCAAAAGCAATGACGGCGCCGCGTCATTGGTCACACGGACGTTCATGACGTACGTTGGCTCCTGCAGCTGCGCAAAGACCTCACGCAGCAAGACACGCAGGTGCACGCAGCGTAGGTCATCGACTGAGCTCGCGCGGTTGGCCTCGAGCCGCGCAATCGGCGGGAGGAGCGTATCGAGGTGGTACCCTCGGTGGACGACCTCGGCCGCCTTGATCCGCCGCAACGAAAGTGTCACCACGTCCTACGAGGTGCTGCAGCCACGTACTGTTACAACAAGGTATACCTCGAACGCTTCAAGGGTCGAATCAAACGAAGCAAGATGATTCTGCCACGTGCGTAGCAGCACATGTGCACGGCGCTGTGATGCGTGGCGAACCTACACCATTGCGTCGTCAGATACCAGTCGAGATCGCGAGTACGTACGTAGAAGCACCACGCGGCGATGCCAAGTCGGACCAAGAGCACGCTCAGGAGAATCGTAGCAAGTGCGACGCGGAGCCATCGGAGCGAGCCCGCGATCGCGACGCCGTAGAGGACCGCGACGGCAGCGACGATGGACGGCGGCGGCAGATCCGCGTTTTGCCACGCACATTGCATCGAACCAAGCAGCGACGGCTGCATGCCACTGCGTAGACCATCGCGGGCATCCTGGAGGCCTTGCTGTTGCAGCACCACCGTCGATGGCCAGCCCGGCAACACACCAGCGTGAAGCGAGTGCCACGACATTGCCGCCCATCGGCTTTGCGCTTGAGCCACTTGCTGCGCCCACTTGGATACATTGGCGACATGGAGAGAGGACGCTTGCAACTCGTCGTCGAGCGGGCGGGCGTCGGCGGCGCCGACGGACGCCAGGTACGCGTCGAGTGCTTTCGAGTGCTCGGTGACATACATTCTTACAACTAAATGCACGCAACGTTTGGACGCCGAGTGATGGTGCTTTTACGTATGCGAAAGAACAAGCGCCGGTACAGCTTGGCTCGACGGCGCGCCAGCGCTGAGAAGGGCGCCTTCAACTTGTATAATGGTTTGTCGGTGTCATCGTGTTGGCTGTCGACTGGTGTGGCAGGCGCAACGCCACCCTTTTGTGCCAAGTGGCGTGCGAATAGCCGCAAAGCGTGTTCCAAATTCGGAAATTGCGAAATCGTTTTTCGTTTCGCATAAAATGAACTCGACGTTTGTATGGAAACCGGGGTTTTACGCGGAACCAGTTATTAAATTCCCGTGTTTGATTGGTGAGACCGAGATCCCCAGAAGCAATGGTGAAGCAAGCGGCGAAGCGGCGACGTACCGAGACCGACGCGGAGGCCGACGCGCCGGTGCAGCATGCGTCGACGACGATGGAAGAGAAGGGCAAGCTCCTCATTGAGGAGCTCTTCACCAAGTACGATTACCTTGGGTCGCTCTTGAAGGAGTTCCAGGCCGAGCTCCAGGTGCCCCACACGACGCCGATCGCGTCCGACCAAGCATGGTTCTGGTTCCTCGAGATGAAGTTCCTCATCACGTTCCTCCATCAAATGTCCTACATGGAGCTCGCGCTCTCGGCCACCAAGCCCGACACGATGACCACCTTCCAGTCGAACGCGGCGACGAAGGACCGCGCGCACTTGACCGACCGCGCCGAGATGTCGGCGCGCCTCATCTTCTTGGAGCGGCTCATGGAGTACGTGGCATGGCTCGGCGACCAGCGTCTCGCGCTCACGCAGCCGGCGCCGCGTGTGCACCGCCTCGCCAAGCGCTACGGCATGAACGCCAAGGAAACCGAGCTCTTCCAGCTCATGGTCATCTTCCAAGGCTGCCAGTCGACCACAGTCCGGTCGCAAATGGTCGAGGAAGACGTGAACCGCAAGATGATGAGCTTCCAGCGCCTCGCCGGCATCTCGGAGATTGACATTGAAGAGTTCCACGACGACAGCCGCGAGCACGTCAAGGAAGGCACGCTCCTCGCCGACTGTGACAACTACATTACGATCTTGACGCTGTCGTCGATCTCGGTGCGCGTCATGCTTGGCCGGACACTGTCGCCGTCCCAGATCCTCAAGCTCAGCCAGACGTCGCTCGAGGCCATCTTGCGCGAAGAAGGTATCGTGTACGAGCACGTGCTCGAGCTGCAGGACGACGCGATGGCTGGCAGCGACAACGAGCACGACGACGACGACGTGGTCGACGAGACCGAAGAAGCAGCGACCGAAGACGAGACGCCGCCCGACGACAGCATCGTTGCCATCGAAGAAGACGACGACGAAGAAGTTGTCGACGATGACGACGATGACATTACATCGGCGTACTCGTTCATTGGCAAGTACAAGCCGACCAAGAGCGCGAACGGTAGCACCGGTCCGTCGCCCGACGTGCCGTTGCTGCACCACCTGACGGACAAGAATGCGCTTTTGCCGTACAGTCCCGAGAACCAACTCGAGTACCTCGAAGACCGGTTCCAGGTCGTGGCGTTTGCGATTCGCGCGTCAGGAGCGCGCGTGAAGGACCAGATGAAGGAGGCCGGCACCAAGCAGCCGTGGAACGACAATTATGGCACGACCATGTCGGCCGGGAAGCGCGAGCTCAAGGCCAAGCAGCGCGTCCAGGACCGTCGCGTCGCGCACCGCCTCCAGCTCACACGGTATGTGTTTCATGTGTTGCGATTTTCAGATACTGCGCATTTTGAGAATGGAAATCTCAAAGGCATGCGTAGGACCGCCAACCTCGCGCTGCCGCGCCTCGAAGAGATGGCGACCAAGTTCAAACTCAACGCGTTTGAGCAAAACGTGATTGTGATGCTGATCGGCAAGACGATCTCGCCCGTCCTCAAGAACCTCCTCGAAGGCGTCGACACGTCGGTCGTCCAGCGAATGGACGAAAGCATCACTGTGAACCAGATTCTGAGCGTCTTTTGTGACACGTTCCAGGAGCAAGTCGCGCACCGCGTGTACTTCTACAAGTCGGCGCGGCTCCTCCAGCGCGGGCTCATCAAGCTCAACCGCGGGTCCGACTGCGTCGTATTCCACATGCAATCGTCTCACATCAACACGATCGTAGGCGATGGCACTCGAGCGGCGGCGACCTTGTGGACCAGCGCGTCGACTTGGATCGGCGCGTGCTCGACTGGGTTGTGGGCCTCGATACCGAGATCAACGAGCTCGTCGAAGGCTCCGACCTATACAACCCCAAGGTGCAGCTGTCCCAAGTGGTCCTGCCGGACGAGTACAAGCACACGATTCTGAGCACGGTCACCAGCTACGAGCACTTTCGTGTCTACCGCAAGACAAGCGGTCTCGACCAGACGCTGACGTATGGCACGGGTCTCGTGCTGCTGCTCTGCGGCGCCTCGGGCACGGGCAAGACGATGACGGTCAACGCGGTTGCGCACCACCTCAAGAAGCGCGTGCTGCTCGTCGACTTTCCGTCGCTGCAGGGCAAGGCCAGCCAGGACCGCGGGTACATCCGCCTCGGATACGTCGATATATTGATAGATTGATCTTGGATAGCGAGTGCGACGCCGACTTGCGTGGCTTGTTTCGCGAGGCCGACATGAGCAACGCGATTCTCTTCTTTGACGAGTGCGAGTCGATCTTCAAGCAGCGCGAAATGGGCGGCGACCGCCTTCTGAACGCGCTCTTGACGGAAATGGAGCGCTACGAAGGTACACTTTGACGCAATGTCGCGGAATGGTCGCGGAATGTTCGACGTAGGCATTGTGTTTTTGGCGACGAACCGGCCGTTTGATTTGGACGAAGCCATGCACCGCCGGATCACCGCCGTCTTTGAGTACAAGGCGCCGGACCACATTCAGCGCCGCGAGATCTGGCGCGTGCTCGTCTCGGACAAGCTGCAGACGTCGCCTGACATCGACTGGGACGCGATTGCGCTCAAGTACGAGCTCTCGGGTGGCTTCATCAAGGTAGATACAACGCCCATCTTACAACCGCAAACACACTCAACACTCGATAGAACGCGATTCTCTCGGCGCTGCTCAAGGCTATTGAGCGCAGTCCGACGTCGCCCGTGATTTCGCACGACGATATTGTGGCCGGGTGCGCGCTCCAGATGCGCGGGAGTCTGCACATGAAGACGTTTGACCACCGCGTGGTGCCGTCGACGGGCCTCGACGCGCTCATCGTCGACGAGACGACGAAAGCGACGTTGGCCGAGATTGTCCAGTTTGAAAAAGCGCGCAACGTGATTTACGGCCAGTGGAACTTTGATTTCGGCTTGACGACCAAGTACAACAAGAAGAACCAAAAGGGCGTCTCGGCGCTCTTCCTCGGCCCGTCCGGTGTCGGCAAGGTGAGCGCCGCCAAAGCGCTCGGGTTCGAGGTCGGCCGGCCGCTCAAGCTGCTCCACTTTTCGCAGCTGCAGTGCGACTCGGCCGCCGAGTCGCGTCGTGCGCTGCAGTCGGTGTTTGACGACGCGCGGCTCATGGACGCAGTCCTCGTCCTCGAAGGGTTCGAGATGTTTGGCATCGACATGCACGGGCAGGCCGACCCGGACTCGCCGCGCTTCAAGCTCGAGGTCCGCCGCCTCATGGACATGATGGACACGTTTCCCGGCATTTCGATTCTGATTGCCAACTCGGCGCCGGGCCAGAGCATGAACTTGGACCCCGAGTGCTCGCGCCGGCTCAAGTTTGTGGTCGAGATGAAGCCGCCCAACGCAAGTCTGCGCACGCAGCTGTGGACGTCGTTCTTCCCGCCGGCCGCGCCGCTCGCGACCGACGTGGACTTCAAGAAGCTCGGCGCGCGCTTCGACTTGTCCAACGACGCGATCTCGAACGCAGTGTTTCGCGCGGCGGCCAGCGCGGCGTTGCGCCCCGAAGCGACGCGCACCATCTCGATGGCCGACTTGATGCACGCGGCCGAGACGGAGAAGAAGAAGAGCCGCGGCAATGCGCAGGACATGCGCGACCGGCTCTTTGCCTAACGACTAAGTTAATTCAATAAGTCAAAGAAGACGACTACATATCACGACCAACAAGCAACTTGTCGCATCGCTCAGTGAATGGTGCAGGATCATATCGAGCCCGCAGCTTCGACCTATGCGAGGTACGCTCGTTCGGCTCTCGACTTCTGTGGCCATGATAAGACTGCCGAGGAGGAAACGACAACGACGACTTGTGTGTGTTCTAGTGCTATGCTATACGACTACGAGACAGCTCACGACGGGTGCGACGCCTTGGCGTACTTGGCCCGCGGTCGCGCGTCGAGGTCGGTGGCCTCGGCGCTGCGCTTGGCCGTCGGCGGCGAAATGGTGGCGGTTGTCGCTGACTGGAAGAGCGCGCGCTTGGCCGCGAGCAGCGGCGTCGTACCGCGCGGCAAAAGCAGCGCATGGCTCTTGCTCGGCGGCGTCGTAAACTGATCGGCGTGCTCGCTGTAGCCCAACGTACTTCGGCTCGTGGCTGCCGTCGCAGTCGTACTCGTCGTCGTGGCCAGCAGCGGACACTGGCGCGGCTCGTCGATCGTGTGTTTGCCGAGGTGGCCGGGCGGCGGGAGGCTATAGCGCCACCACTCGTCGGCGGTGGCTTTCGGCGTCGGCGCCACGTCGGGCTCGTCGACGACGATGCGCAGCTGGCGCGTCTTGCGGCTTTTGGACATTCGGCGGATCCTTTTGTGGGGACACTTGGGTATTTGTGGCGAGTTCCGCGCAGTAACTGCCACTGGAGAGGCGACGCCCTCGACGCGACAAAGTTGGTCGCCTCTTAGTACATATGACGATAGGACTTACTGGAGGAAACAGCAAAGCTTGCTATCTACGTGGGAGGGTAGAGGCGTCGGCTTGCAAGGGTGGTCGTGCGGTGGACGCGGCGGCGCGGTGGGACGACCTTTCTGCGCGCGCCGATCCGCCAAGATCGCGGCAAAGCAAATCTTATCGGCGCCCCATCTTGGCCGTGCTATTACGCACGTTTTATACGCGGTGCCTGGAGCTTGTTGAGCAGCGCAGCGAGCAGCTCTCTCGGCTCATTCCTTGATCTCTCGTCGAAAGATCGTTGGCGCCAAATTATCACGCACTATATTCATTATAACACTATATATATGTTGGAACGTGAGTAGTGTGACACTACCGTTGAGATTCACACATAAGCGACTCTAAATACCGTAATGTGGTATCTACAAGAGACACTCTAACATCCCATACGCGGTCGTATTGAATATTGCAGAGCATTGCAGGTACCGAGGACCAGCGACCGGAAGCAACCCGTTGCCCCCGCCGACGCTTACCCCGATCGTCGTCATGTCCCGCGTGCTCGACCTGGTCAAGGAAGCGCAGCTCGCGGTCGATGCGAATGAGAAGGTCGCCGTGCTGCACCGGCTGAAGGAGGTTGTGCTCGAGCGCAGCCCGCCTCCGGGACTGCAAGAGTACATGGCTGCGATGGACGGTCTTGCCGCCATGGCCAGCGAGCGCAATGTGAACGTCGCGAAGACCATCTGCCAGTTCATCGAAGACGCCATGGACCCTGCACGGAACGCGTCGATCAAGTCGCCGCCCGTGCTCTCCAAGACGCGCTTCACGCTCTTCCAGGCGACGGCCGCGGTTCTCACCATCAACGCCGGTCCATCGGCCGTGCGCAAGGCGCTCAAGCTTCTCGACAAGTACGTACCCGCGACGATCTACTTTGTCTGGACGCAGCCGCTCGACGCGCTCGACGAGTCTGTGTGGCTCCAAATGCTCGATACGATCCAGATCCTGCAACACATCATCGACCAGCTCCAGGACGCCGAGTCGATTCTGCTCGCAGCGCGTGTGCTCGAGACGGTCGCGCTTCACTTTTCGTTTGCCACCGACAGCGTCCATCGCGACCCCGCGCGCTCCAACGTCCAACCGGACGCCGTGCACCTCGCGATGATCCCGGCGTCGCACCGCTTTGTGCGCCCCGAGACGCTCGCCGACCTCGGCCAGCACATTGTGCACGCGCTCTGCGACCGCCTTTCGTCGGCGCCCCGCCACCCGATGCTCTCGTTTGGCCGTCGCGAGTTTGTGAGCTTCATCCACTCGATCAGTCTTCTCGCGTGTCTGCGCACCGACTTTGCACCGATCGTCGTGCCCTGCCTCGTCAACTTTCCATCGGCCATGGACGCAGTCGATGCACGCGTCCAGGACACGCTCCTGCATGCGATCAAGGCCAACTTGATCAAGCTGCTCCGCCTGCCGCTGCCGAGTGACCTCCAGGAAGACATGACCAACACGCTGATTGCGATGGATGCCTCCAAGCGGGCGCTCGAAGCCCTTAGCAAGTCGAAAGAGACGCGGCGCATGTACGTGGCGGCGCCGACCGACGCGTCGCTCAAGAACCTCCGGCGCGACGACGCCAAGCGGCGCCTTCCGTTCGACGCCAACAGCCTCAAGAACAAGCGCGCAAAAGTCGAGGACGTCAAACCGACCGCCATCACGGCCGAGTCGATCGTCAACCTCCCGAATGACCACGTCGTGCGCTTCGTGCTTGGCAACATGGGCAACCTGCCGGCGGTCGCGCCCCTGACCGCGTCGGGCGCCAAGCTCGAGCTCCTCCACACGCCAAGCGCGCTCAAAGATCGCATCACGTCCATGTTGTCGCGGCTGGCGACGCCGTCGTCGGTGCTGGCGCTGGCCATGAACGCCAAGAAGACGGCCGCCGCGCGCCGGGACCCGCGTCTGCGGCGCGACAACGCCAAGACGGAGGCGCCGAGCCTCTTGCCGGCGTTCGATGACAACAGCCTCGAGTCGGTGACCAACATTATGTGTGCGAACGCGCAGACGCTCGTCGAGCCGATCATTTCGGTCACAAAGGACGAGGTTACGCGCGAATACAACGCGATCCGCGTCAACATCAAGCCCGTGAGCGACGAATGGTGCCGGCAAATGGCGCACTTGAGCGTCTCGCGCATGCTCGAGAACGAGTACGGCATCCTCACGAGCGGCCACGAAGGGCTGCGCGAGGCGCTGATCTGCCGCCTCGCGACCAGCCGATGGCTGCTGGAAGAAAACGCGCGCGACGCCAAGTCGATGCACAAGCTCATCGTCGACTTTGTCGGCGAGTCGCTGCACAAGCGGCACATGATCCTCGTCTCGCTCGCTTACCACGAGTACACGCGGTCGCTGTACGACAGCAGCACGCAGAGTGTCGACCACGGCCGGTACCCGCGCTTGCTCGAGCTTATTTGCGCAATGCTCTCGACGCGCATCGACCCCAGCGTCGCTGCCGACAAGAAGCTCTTTTACTCGATCTTGTCGCACTTTCCGGGTCTTACGAAAGACGTGCTCGCGATGCTGGCCAAGCAGCTCGGGGACGCCGCCGACAACCAGCGGCTCATCATGGGGGTCAGCGCGCTCCGCAACTACATTACGGACCGCGCGGCGGGCCAAGAGGCGTGTCTGCACATCCTCCTGCATTTTGCCACGCACGTGGAGGAGGCGACGCGCAACCTCACGATCCGGTGCCTTGCCAACCAGATTTACCCGCTCCCCAAGATGCACGAGATCATTGAAGCGCACGCGATGACACTCATGACGTCGCTCTGCGAAGCATCCGACGACGCAGCCGTGATTGCGGACGATAACGAAGAAGAATGCAAGCACAAGATGGGCGACGACGTCCAGGAGGCGCTCACAACCCGCGTGCCGCTCTCGCCGCGCCGCAAGTACTACTTGGACCGCATCGTGCAGCCAGCGGTCACGGTGGACGACACGCTTTTGGCGTTTTCCAAGGAGCTGCAAAAAGAGCACGACTTTAGCGTCGCGCCCGAGAGCGAAGCCCACGTCCTCCAGCGCATGGAGCTGTTCCTGGCGCTCTGCGCCAAGAAACCCGAGCTCTTTGCTCACTTTGTGTCGACGTATGCGCGCGCGTCGCCGCCCGTGCAGCACGTGCTCGTGACGTCGGTCGATAAGCTCATCAAGCATCTCAAGCAGCGTGAGGGCGACGCGGTCGTGCTCGCCCAGCTGCAGCCGTTCCCAGCGACCGCGCTGGACTTTGTGGGTCATGTGGTGCGGCTGCTGGTGTCGCTCTCGCGCGACCCGTCGACGCTCGTGGAACCTCTTCTCGCGCTTTACAACGACCATGCGACGTACCCCGATGCGGTCGGTCTCTTGATTCCGATTGTGTCGGAAATGACGACCGACGTCTTCTTGCCGCTCTTGCCGCGCTTCTTCCAACTGCCGCCCGCACGGTTGACGGAAACCATGACCAAGCTGCTTGCGCCGATCCCGCTCAAGGTCGATCCGACGGCGCTCCTCCTCGCGCTGCACCACGTGCCCGACGAAGCCGAGCGCCAAAAGCCTGTGCTGAAAGCGATTGGCATGTGCCTCGAGCACCCTGCCGTGTTTACGCCTGACGTGTTCCAGGCCGTGATTACGACGCTCGTGCAAGAGTCGCCGATCCCCAAGTTTACGATGCGCACGATGATCCAAGCCGTCCAGCTGTACTCGAAGCTGCGCAAGCCGATGGCGTCGAGCCTCGAAGCGCTCGTCGTCCGAGAACTCTGGACGATGGACGAGACGCTCTGGAAGGGATTTATGAAGTGCGCTGTTGTTGTCCAGCCGCACTCGTTCCCGGTGCTCCTTCAGCTACCACTGGAGCAAGGCCAAAGCATCCTCGAGATGGACGAAGGCAAGGACCTCCTCGAGCCGTTCAAGGCGTTTTGCGCGAAGGATGATGTGGTGCTGAGCGCCGCATGGCGGACGTACTTGGGTCTCGATGACGTCAAGGACGATGAGGCGGTCAAGGATGAAGTCAAGGACGAACCGCAAGCCGAGATCCAGGACCAAAACCAGAACCAGGACGCCATGGGTGATGTCAAGATGGAAGACGACCAAACCAACAGCGCTTAAATCGTAATATGGTTTTACGCGATTTGAAGGGGTAGGTGTGTGGATCATTTGGACGCGGTTTGCGTTTTGGCGGCGGCGGCGGCGGCTCGCTGGAGCCGCGACACTTCGCGCAGGTCCCGTAGGAGGTTGGTGACGCGCGACGGTTTGGCTTCGTTGCGTGCAATCGTCGCTTGGGCGGACGCCATGATCTTGGCGACCTCTGCCGCGTCCTTGCCGGTCGCAAGCAGCAGCTGGACGGTGCAGTGGTCGACGCAGTAGGGCTGCGACTTGAAGACTGGCGACGAGCACCCAGATATGCCACATGGCGCGTCTTTCACCTTCTTCTTCGTCTCCTGCTCGGGCTCGACGACCTGTTGTTGCGGTGCTTGGTTGGTTTCTAACTTCTCGGCACGCTTGCGCTCGGCAATCATTGCTTTCTCGCGCCGCAACGTCTCGAGATGCTGCTCTTCCAACCTGCGCTGGCGCGCCAAGGCGTCGGCGGCCGCGTCGTTGTCAGCAGCTTTTCGGAGTGCTGCAATCTTGCGCTCGAGTTCCAGAATGGGCGCGGTGGCTTGGATCGGCACGAGCGAGGGCAGTGGCTCGGCTTGGTGCTCGACGCGCTTGCCCTTGGCGTGGTAGCGCTCAAAGCAACCGGGGTTGCCCATCCAGCGCGCGCTACAGTACTTGTCGCCACAGCTCACGCACTTACGATCCGCAGGTTTGCCGCAGTCGGCGCAGAGGTTGTCGCCGTACAGTGCGGCTTTGGCCGCTGCGAGCTGCGTCTCGAGGCAGGCACCGACATGCTTGGACGCGACGCGGCAGACCGTGCATACGTGCTTGCTGCAGTGGCGACAGACCGCGTCCGTCGCGCGCGCGTTGCAGGCGACGCAGTGCCCGGCGCCTTCGTAGAGCGGGTGCGGAATCGGCTCCATCGCATGGCTCGCCTTGTTGCCGCGGGCGTGCGTGCGGTCGGCGCAGTCCATGCACAGCGCGTCTTGGCACACGAGGCAGCGCTTGATCGCGACGCGCTCTTCGCACTCGATGCAGACCTGCGCTTGTGCCGGGTATGTCTCGATGGTGTGGCGGGCGCGGGAGCCCTTGGCGTGGACGCGGATGCAGCACTTGTCGCAGTAGTCTTCCTTGCAGTCGAGGCACCGGTGGCTGCTATAGCGCGTGCACTCGACGCAGCGCAGCGGTGCCGCGTGAATGTGGTTGAGCGGCTGGTACGTGTGCCACGACAGCGCTGGTGGGTGGCCAATGCAAAAGCACGCAAAGCAGTAGTAGACATAGTCGCCACTCGACGTGCAGCACACGTCGCAGACGCGGCTCGCGCGCTCATTCTTGCACAGCGAACAGACCACGTTGCTCTCGAACGACATGGCCTCGGGCGCTTGGTTGCTCGATGCGAGCCACGGCCAGCTCAAAATGCGCCTCTTAGACACACGGTCGACGACAAGTGGCCGGAACGGCAGTGCGCGGCCGTACTCGTCGATGGGCGGCCGGCTCAGGCGCTCCTGCGTCGGCGTGTAGACGTAAAAACTGAGCTGACTCGCCTCCACGTAGTGTTCTTCGTACTCGGAGGCTTGCTCGGCGAGGAGCCAAGTTCGGGTGCTACGAGCTACCATGCAGCGGTACGCGAGCTGGAGCACAGTGGCGCAGCGATGGCGGTAGGCGACGAGCGACGTGTACCACCGGTGCAGTCGGAGCATGCGAAAGAGGCTCTGGGCGAGGATCGTGGCGCGGATGTACTGCAGACAAAACTCAAGGCCGCCGACGCGAAGATACAAGGCGGCTTGTCCGACCGAGAGCTTCCGGGCGGCCGCAATGTTGTGCTCCCAGAGCCCGCGCGTCTTGGGTATCACGGCAAGCACCTAACACCGTCGCAATGTCAACACGGACGCTGGAAGCGAGATGCAACGACCTTTGTGAGCTGGGACGGAGTGAGCGGCACGGCACTGAGGGCGAGCTTGGGGTCGTGGGCGACGCCAATGATGCAGTGCGAGATGGCGATCGCATCGAGGAGACAGCGTGCGAGGTGCTTCAGTTGCATGTTGGCGGCAATGACGGCGCAGCGCTTGAGCGCGCTTTGGTACAGTTTGTAGAGCTGCACTTCTTTCTCTTCGGTCGTCGACTGCGGTGGAACGAGCTCGACGCTCAAGTTCTCAGTGGCTTGCTGCGGCCGGCCGCTGTAGAGGCGAATGTACATCTCGAGCTGCTTGGTCGAGACGGGCACGGGCAGCTCTCGCAACGCGCGCACGAGGCTCAGGACGCGGCCTTGCTGGCCCGTAAAGTGCGACAAGAGACTCGACTGCAACACCTTCTCAGACGCAATGCAGAGAAACCCGTGCTTCTCTGGCACCGGGGGCATGCGGGGCGTGAGCGGGTACATTCGGGTCGAGCAGGGCGGTCTCGGTCGCGGCGCCGCTTTTAAAATCGCCTTGTCCTCCTTGGTCCACGCCACGTTGTAGAGCGACAGCAGCTTGCTTTCGGGTATCGACCAGAACGCCTCGATTGAGAGTTTGGCTTTGACGAACGACGCCGCGTACTTGGCTAGCCCGAGCCGATGCAAGTAAACGCTCAGCGACATGCCCTCAAGGTCGAACCCGACGTGCGCGATGGCCGCGCCGGCCGCAATTGTCGCGTGCACGTGCTCGACAAACGAAAAGCTGTAGAGCAAAGTCAGGAACGCTTTCCGGCCGAGGAACATGTGGTGCGCCGCCTGGATCGCACGCGCTGCGTACTCTTGCTCAAAGACGTACTCGGGGGCGTCCCACGAGACTGCGCCGGACGCTGCATTGTAGTAGTACGTCCGACTGTTGGGCTCGTCGACCGTGCGCCACCCAAACGGCATCTCGACTTTGGTGTACGCGAGCGTCAGCGAAGTGTGCCGGTTTGGCGCCAGCGCCGATGCGAGGCCGTCGTACGCCAACAACATGGACACGAGCGCGGACGCGTGGTGGCTTGGAGGCCGCGCGTACGGCGGCAAGAGCAGCGCCGCCTTGGCCTCCCGAAGGACACTGCGATGGTACGCAGATGCAAACACAATGTAGTGGGCTTCGACAAGAGGCGATATGGACGGTACGCTCGGCATGGCCTTGCGCCGGGACCGCGGCTCCATCGCATTGGTCCACTGCAGCGTGAGCGGGTTGCGCGTCGCATGTGGCTGAATACGCAGCGTCACGTAGCGCTGCCGGTCCATCCAAAGCGGATCCCACAGCGCCCGCTCGCGTTCTTTCTTGGCGGCGCGGAGCTGTGTGCGGAGGTAGCTCTGGCGCCGACATCGCCCAAGGAACCGCCGGCTCGCGCGCTGGAGCTTCAAGCAGGCCGCGTGGTGTGAAATCGCGTAGCTGGGTCGTTCCCAGACCATACTGCCCGTTGGCGTGTGGACGTAGTACCAGACTTGAAACTGGTCGTGCCAGTCGGCTTCGTACCCAAACTGGAGTGTGCGACTCAGTTCGTCGAGAAGCGCAGCGTGGGCCGCGGCGGCCTGACGCTCGGCAATGACCTTTTGCATCGCTCTGACATCGTCCTCCCAGACGCGGCGCACAGTGCTGCTTTGCCGGTCGGCGTCGTACGATGCTTGGAGGTGCGTGCGCAAGTGCGCGAGTCGGAGGTTCTTGAGCAGCTGGCGACCTTGCCGCGTGCGCCAGAGGCGCTGGACCATCTTGGCGCTCGCGTCCATCTCGAGAAGGCGCGTCATGCACTGCCGCCACACCATTGGACGGTGCGGTAGCTTGGTCATATGCGCTGCATGCGTCGATTCGAGCAAAGCCGCTGGGATCGGAAGCGACGACGATGCGTGGGCGTCGGCCATGTCAACGACCGACACAGCGAGCAGCTCGGCCATGCGCTCGACTGCAAACTGCAGGATGTCGCAGCAGGCTTGCAGCCGGGTGGTCTCAGCCTTGCCGATCTCCGCGTCGAGCTTGGAGTAGAGGAGGTTGGGCGTATGGAGCTTGACGTCCGAGATCGTCGTGTACATACCGAAAAACATCACCAGCTGGCACGTGGTCACGGCCTTGGCGCGCAGCGACTCGATGAACGAGAGCGCGCGGTACTCGTTGTTGGGGAAGTAGTCCAAGAAGAGACGTTTGATGTGCTACACAATGTCGTCAGAACCAAACGTCGCATCGCAGCTCAGTAGACACCTCGGGCGACTCGATGTAGAGGCAGCTGCGCTGCACAAAGATCGCCTTGACCTCGCGCTCTTCCATGCGCTTGAGCGCCTTCTTGGCGACCTCCCATGCCTCTTTGGCTGCCACGACGCTCGGCGCCCGCCGGTCGCGCTCGCTGTCCAACGTTTCAAGGAGCTCGGTCGCGGCGCGCAGCTGCTGAGCAGTCACCTCGAGCCGGTGACGCAGCGCACGTGGCGGGTGTTTGAAGTCCTGAGCTTCGAGCGTCGCCGCGTTGTGCCGCTCGGTGGCTGTCATCAGAATGCCTTTTTGGTGCGCCGCCCGGGCGACTGCGGTCGTATACGGTGCGTCGAGACGGCGAAAGGTGGCGCTGAGCTCGGCCACGAGGCGCCGCTGGTCGCGCACGTCCTCGAGCCACGTGCGATAATGCAACGCCGACAGCAGCGTCTGCCGGAGGTCCTTGTCGCGCACCAACGTCATCATCTGCGACTCGGAAAGCTTGCGCAGCCCTGCAACACTCTTGCACCTACACCCACGTGAGACATCGCATATCGCCTTGACGAACCATGTACCCGAGCCCCACTAGGTCGTCGTACAAGCTCTCGAGGCCCAGTCGGCGCAGCCAACCCGGTAAACCGAGGCTCACCATCGGGTCAAACGGGTCAAAATGCCGCAGCGACGCCTCGACCGCGTGCGAGACGATCGCCATCAGATGCGTAAACGACTTGTACGGGTTCGCCACGCGCCGTCGCTGGATCGTTAGCAAGCGCGCTGCAAAACGCTTTTGCGCGTTCTGGCGCCACACCCGCTGCAGTCGCGTCGCCATGCGCTGTCGCAGCGCGTCACGCGTCCAGCGCATGACGAGGGCGTGGCGACAGCGACAGCCGCGCCAGCACCTATTCCTTCTCGCTCAGCTGCGATCGACGAGGTCAGCACGTTGTACCGCTGCAGTGTCGTCGCATGCCGACTGCGCGTGTGCATCACACTACGCGTCACATTCTCCATGGCCTACGCGTGATCCGATGCAATGGTATGTCATAATGCGTCATCAAGTACCTGCACCAGCACGCGCTGCATGAAGGCACTCGCAGCGCAATATCGCCGGGCGCGGTGGAGTCCAGCGACGTATCGCCGGGCCTGCCACCCGCGCGCAATGCGCTGAATCGCGATCGCAGCGCGCGTCTTCTTGACAAACGCCCGCGTCCACGCACCATGCACCAGCGCCTGTATCGTGGTGGCAGCAACATCGCGCACCTCGCGCAGCGCTCGGGCGCCATGACACAGCATTCGCTGCTTGAAGGTTTGGAGATGCCGAAGCATGCGGCCGGGCACCGCTTTGCGCCACCAGTACTGCAGCCGCGTCGCAGCGCGCATGCGCCGAGCGTGGTGGACGCGGAACCACCACTTGAGGCGGCGGTGCATCACCCGCTCGAAATGGCGCTGCGTGCGTGCCCAGCGCGCCTTGTAGCACCGATAGGCGCACTGAATTCGAGTCGCGAGAGCGAGGCGTTGACGCCGCACGAATCCTTTCAGATAGCGCTGGAGCGTCCGCGCGTGCTGGTGCCGGGCCAGTCGATGCAATGTCGCCGCCTCGTGGCGCTCGTCCACGTCCTTTTCGCGCAGACAGCCGAGGAGGAAGAACGTCGTGTACTCGTTGTTGCGCCGGTACCACGCCTTTTGGATCAAGAGTGCCGCCGAGACGCGCCGCGCCAGGTACATTCGGACGGCCCGCGCGCCGCGTCGCCCGAGATGCCCGCGCACCATGCGCTGCAGCAGCATCGTCGCCTGCCAGCGCGCTTCGACGAACCGCCGCTCGACAAGCACGACCGTGCGGACGAATTTCCGCCCGATGCGGCCGCGCCAGCTGCGCTGCACTAGGAAGGCTGCCGAGCGCAGCCGCACAAAGTGGCTGCGGCAGAGGTACCGGCGGATAGCAGCTTGCATGCGCTGGATCTGACGGCGCACTTTGATGTAGGCAAACACCGCGATGCGTTTTCGCGCCAGCGCCTGAATACGAATGGCCGCGCGGCGCTGTCGCTGCATGAACTTGCGAAAGCGGCGCCCGCGGTACGGCGCCTGGACTGCAATCGCCGCGGCCCAGAGCGCTCGGCGCTCGAGCCGAATCCGCAGCGGAATACCAAACGGAAGATGCGCACGCGGGGGCGCGAGGTACATGTCACGCAAGGCGCCGTTGATCAGACCGTCGTCGTGGAGCTTGTAGACGCGCTGGAGAGCAAAGTACCGGCGGACGCAGGGCTGGATGCAGCGGGCGGCGACGTCGCGGGCCATGTACAGGTCGGCCCGCGTTGTCTGGACCCACTTGACGTAGCCTTTGTGCAGAAAGGCCTTGACCATGAGCGCCATGGCGAGGCGCATGCGCTTGAGCGCGGCTTGCCGCACAAAGGCGCCCATGCGGTCGTGGTACCGCGCGCGCTCGACAAGGCCTTTCCACTGCACATACGCGACGCGCTGCTGGTTGAGCTCAAACTCTTCGAGCCAGAGCGCCATTGCGTGCTGGAGTCGGTCACGGCAGTAGCCGACGCCGCCCGGCAGCTCAAAGAGAAACTTGAGCGGGAGTTTGTTCCGCATCGAGTGGATGCGGCGGTCCATTCGGACGCGCAGTGCGGCTTCTTGGTCACGCAAGGTGTGCAGCGCGGTGCTAAAGCCGCGCATAAGCGTCGAATGCTCGGCGCTTGCGAGCGCATCGACCGCGGCCGTCGACGTCGATTCGATGGGACACGAGAGGATCGCGAGGAGGCGCCGGCGCTTGTACTCGGCACTCGAAATGTCGAGCGACGCGTCGTACTCGTCGTCGTTGGCAGCGTCGGTGGGGCGGACCACGAGCCGCCGCTTGGGCGCAGGGACATAGATCAAACTCTGGAGTTCCGGGTGCGGTGCAAAGCTCGAGTCTACCATCGCGTTACTGCATGCAAAGAGGAGGGAGTGTACCGAGAATGACTGGGTGGACGTCGCCCCACGGCGTCGGCCGCAGTCGACTACACAGTGCGATGGATGAGACGTTGTCGGCACCTGCCAAGCTACCTCGCGGCCGACCGGCGAACGCTCTGGCGGCTGAACGGGAGACTCATCGGCATCTCGTTCGTCGCCAGCATCGCCAGCATCTGATCGGGCGGGAGCAGGAACGGCCGGCGATCGGTCGGCAGCGACGCTTCGTAGAGCGACGAGGGCAATATGAGGTTGGGTGTCACAGCGAGCGCGGTCGTGAGCTTGGAGCCTTTGACAGCGCGGGTCGGCTTGCGGATGGTGCGCGGCCGCATGGTCGGGGTCGCAGCAGGCGTCAACGTTGCGGCATTAGACAGCGGACGCTGGAACGGATAGTAGACTTGGGGCACGCCGTAGCCCGCAAACCGCTTCTCGTACTCGTACACGGGGAGATCGTCGCCGCTTGCTGTAAGTCCCATGATGTCGCCTTCGTTGCCAAACAAGACGGATCTACGCTGCGCATGAGACACATGGAAGGGGTAGAGGGAGGGATACCGCATCGGCGTGTGCCGGCTGGGTGGCTTGGACCGCGACGCGACGGTGCGGGGCCGTCGGGCAGCCGCCGCCGTCGTCGGTTTGCGGTCTTCTTGTTGGTTCGTTGACGCCACGGGGCTGGTCGGTCGTACATCGGTTGTCATCTTGCGCTTCCGTAGCTTGACGGGCGCGGCAAGCACGAGCAGCTCCGAGTGGAGCGACACGAGATGGCCGAGCCCGGTGCTAGTAGTCGGGTACGGGGCTAGAGAGCAAGGAGGGCGAGGAGAGAGCGTGAGGAAGATATTACCTTCCATGAGCATCGAGATGACGAGACAGCAGTTGACATGGATCTTGCGCGTGTCCATGGACGACGCCTTCTTGGTATGGCGGCAGTGGTTGACGATCTGCAGGAGCGCGTCGACCAAGACGTCCGAGTCCAGCTTGAGCTGCCGCTTGAGGCTCGCGTCGCGCTCCATGAGCAGCCCCAGCGTCCGCGCTGCCATGGCTAGTCCAGAGGATGTGGGAGGCGCTCGCGAGACCATACAGTACCGCGCGTTAGCATCGGGTTGGCTTGGTTGCGCAGGATCCCGATCACGTCGTTGACATACGACGGACGGCCTTGCAAGACCGCGTCGTCGACGTCCACGCGTTGCTGCTTGGCGCAGCCCGCGATCCACGCCACGTCCTCGTCCGGCGACGGCTGCTCCCTGGGCGTCGACCGCTTTCGCCCCGCCATCGCAAAGATACCGTGCCCTTTCAAGCAGGCTAAACGCACGCCCTCTACGGTGGCAACTAGCAAACAACCGGACAAGATGAGGTCGATAATACGGCGTTCTACGACGTCCACCACGGAGAAAAGCCTCTCTACATAGTATTCATGCCCCAAAGACGAAGCGAGATCGCACGGCGTCGTCGGCAGTGGAAGCGCGGCGCTTCAAGTTGCGTGTGTTCAGTCTCATGTTGAGTGTTTAGAACTATAAAATCATATTTGGTATCGATGATATATGTGTTTAAAACACTGCGTTTTTCGATTGACACAAGATTTGGCAAAGCAAACATGCTCGCCGAACTCGAGCAGCGCGCTCAGACGTGGAAGGTGCAGTGGGCCTCCGAGATCCTCCCCGGTCTCTGGCTCGGCAGCGGCAACGCAGCCTCCAAGCTCGAGACACTGCAGCGCCATCGCATCACCCATATACTCAACGTCGCGGACGACGTGCCCAACTTCCATCCGAGCGCGTTCACATACGGCAACCTCGGCGTCACAGACTTTGGTCAGGACGTTGGCATCCGTCGCGTCTTCCCGACAGCATTCGCTTTCCTCGACGACGCCTTGGCGCGAGACGACGGACGCGTCTTGGTGCACTGCGCAGCGGGGGCAAATCGGTCTGCCACCGTCGTCCTTGCCTACCTCATGCACGCCAAGAAGATGGCGCTGGCCGATGCGTGGGCCCATGTACGCAGCCGCCGCCGGGGCATCTGCCCGCTCCGAGACAACCGCAAGGAGCTCATGGCGTTTGAGCTCGAGCTATTCGGATGCTACTCGTTCCAGTCGCTCGACGCCTTTCTTGAACTGCGGTGACTTGAGCGTTATCTGGCGAAGGCATTTGTCACCCATTCTTGCTTCTTGGACTCTCCAGCGTCAGTACGAGCCTGTGGACGAGCTCGGGCATCATCTTGACGGATCATAAGATCGTACATTAGAACTTGGAATAAATATTGGCGCCTGAAGCGACACTCAGGAAGAAAAGAGCGACGGGCCCTCAAAGCTAAAGCCGTGGAAGCGGTCAAAGGAGTGATGCGTTGCTTGGTTGTCATCGTCGTCTTCGTGCTCCCACGGGTCCACGGGCACGCTCGTAAACTCATTTTCAAAGTTGCGCGCTTCGTCAATGCACGCGGGGTCCTCGCACGGGTCGAGCGGCGCCGTGAGCTCGCCGTAGCTAAGCGCAATCCAGTCGATGGTTGCAAAGAATGGATGGCTCTTGATGTCGTGTGCGCCGTGGCCCGACCCAAGGCGCTGGCTCGGGTCGGCCACGAGCAGGTTCCGGATCAGGTGACGCGCCGACGGCGACACGTACGACGGGAACGCAAGAGGTGCGGCGCGGATCGACGGCAGCTGCTCGAAGGTCGGCGGCTCGTCCGTGTACCACGGCGGGAGGCCCGTGAGCATCTCGTAGAGGACGATGCCGAGAGCGAACCAGTCGACAGCCGTGCCGTACCCGCTGCGGTTGTTGCCTTTCCAGACCTCGGGCGCGAGGTACTCGAAGCTGCCACACATGGTCTTGGTGCCCCGGGTCGCCTCAAGGATGCCAAACTTGGCGAGGCCAAAGTCGACGAGCTTGACGTGGCCGTCTGCGCTGAGCAAGAGGTTCTCGGGCTTGAGGTCGCGGTACGCAATGCCGTGGCGGTGGAGGTGTTCGAGCGCCAAGACGATCTCGGCAGCGTAGAACATGGCGATCGGCTGGACGAAGCGGCCAAACGGCGACGCTTGGATCTGAGTCGCGAGCTCACCACCGGGGCAGTACTCCATGACGAGGAAGAGACTGGTTTGGGACTGGAACGCATAGTGCAGATGCACAAGGCCCATGTGCGCGGTGCCGCCGAGCACATCCCGCTCGGACCAGATCTGGTCGGCGCTTACGCCGGCTTTCGACACGATCTTCATGGCATAGAGGCTGCCCGTCGCCTTCTTGCGCACGAGGAGGACCTTGCCCATGGAGCCAGCGCCAATGAGCTTGATAGTTTCAAAGTCGTGGACGCTCACGTCGTTGCTGCCATGCACGCACGACGACGCGGTTGACGTGGTCGAGAGCGTACTCGGCGACCGCGGCGCATGGCGGACCACATGCACGACGTCGTCTTCGCTCTCGAGCGCGACCTTCTCGACGACCCGGCGCTTGGTGCCATCGCTCGTGAAGACGCTCTGCAGCTCCATGACCTGCCTCCGCCGACCCGGCGACGATGCGGTCGTGCCCATGGTTGCCGGCAATGAATTGCAGAATGATCGCAATCAACCACGGGACAAGCACGAGCGTTTTGATTGGCCCGCGGGCCCCGGACCGAAAAACACGCCGGGCGACATCCGGATAAAAACGCAAGATCGGCATGCGATTGGCTGCAATTCGGTGTGACAACGGGCGCGTGTCGTGGGTTGTCGGCGTGTACGGCGAATGTACGGCGAATGTACGGGACCCGGCGGTGGAAGATCCAACGACCACCAGCGAGTCGTCTTCTTGGAACGCTTGAGAAGATGGCGCGGGCCATCTGGGGGTATACGCCACGGCAGCGACAAGGACCATTGAATTTGTTGTCTCTGACGACTGCGCGCGATTGTGAGGAAGACGGTCTTTCCCGTCGAAGTCGTTGGTTGTGCGATGTACGAGAAGTACAGTGTAGTAGCCGTGGGAGCGACAGGACACACATCCACAATACTGGTTGCCGACCTAGCATTCTCAAGAAGAAGATGCCGCTCCTTGAAAGGTTGCTTCCGTTCAGGTAGTTGAGCGCAGCATCGTCCGTGTCTGCGGACAGAGCTGTTGCTGGAGCTGTTGGTTGTCTGCGAAAAACCCTCGACGTTCGAAATTGCTCGCGATCGTCGCGTCGCGAGGCCAGAGCTTTGCATGGGGCTGCTGCCCAATGTACTGGAGCTCACAACGAAGCTTTGTACGGGTTTACTGTAGACACACCGATCCTTGACAACGACCGAGTGCATCATTCCTTCCGTGTCTGTCATTGAGGAGTTGCTTCCGCGGATTGTTCCACGACGCTTCAAGTCTCATTCCAAACCGGGAGGCCATAATAACCGGTAAGAAAACACGAACCGGTTTTGAGGAGCATTGCCGGTTGGCTTTGCCGGTTGGGTGGACCGTGGCTTTAAAATGAGAAACGCCGTCAAGTGGACAGGACAAGGACAGGACACGCGGCGTGGATATCAAGATTGTATTAGCTTCTTCCAGTCGAAGTGCAAGAAGATAGGGTTGCCCTTGACTTTTGCGGCTCCACTCGACCTACGACTCGGGCGCACTTCCGTACAGGCACTGTAGCGCCGATGCGCAAGCGCGTTTGTTGACGCGAACACTCAAGGATAGCGGCGGTCGTGCGTCGCGTCCCGTTACCGATGGCTGCGCTCTGTCGGAGCAAACCCATTTCAACGAGGCCACGCTGTCATGGGTGTCCTTCAAGATGGCCTTTCTGGTTCTTGGCGTGTGCTTTCCACGTTGCATCAACGGTCGTATGGTTCTATATGGTCTACATTCCCATGTTTTATTTTATGCTGATCAAACAAATTATATCATTTGCATATATGGATGTCATCACGTCTCAGAACGTGATACATGTCCATATATCCTTTTGGCGTGGACGCAACGTCGCCTCCCAAGCGCGAAGAGCCACTTCAACTTCCAACGTCCACTTTGCACAGACGGGGTGCGTCTGAGCCCAAACCCGCGTCCCACGCGACGCGCACTGCGCTTGACAATCGACTGCATTGACCAACTAGCACGGCCATGTTCAAGTCGCTCTTTGCCTTTGCGACGCTGGCGCTCATTGGCAGCATCGCCAACATCTCGTTCACGTCGGTTGGCGTCAGCG
Organism: Saprolegnia diclina VS20; assembly: GCF_000281045.1. Classification (NCBI taxonomy): domain Eukaryota; phylum Oomycota; class Saprolegniomycetes; order Saprolegniales; family Saprolegniaceae; genus Saprolegnia; species Saprolegnia diclina. The sequence continues at coordinate 505,857 of NW_008246068.1, forward strand.
CCGGCAACTACGGCCACCACCGCGGCGTCAACCTCGGCGGCTGGCTCGTCCTCGAGCGCTGGATCACGCCCGACTCGCCGATTTACACCGAGTCGGGACTTACCGGCGACGTTGTCGAGCATGGCCAGTACCAGATCATGAAGGCGCTCGGCCACGCCCGCGGCGACCCGCTCATGGAGCGCCACTGGGCGACCTTCTACACCGAAGCCGACTTTCGCGACATCAAGGCTGCCGGTCTCGACATGGTGCGCATCCCGGTCGGCTACTGGCTCTTGAACGACGCGCCGGCGACCAAGGCTCGGCGCTCGGTGGCCGGCAACACCACCGACGACGCGTCCGTGCTCGCGCCGGGCTCGCTTGCGTATCTGGACAAGGCGTTCCGCTGGGCACGCAAGTACCAACTCAAGGTACTCGTCGGCGTCCATGCTGCGATGGGGTCCCAGAACGGCGAGCAGCACAGCGCGGCGTCGACAATCCGCAAGATCCAGTGGTTTGACAAGGCGGGCAACATTGACAACACGCTCGACCTCGTCGAGTTCCTCGTGGACCGGTACCAGTACCACGCGGCGTTCCTCGGCATCGGGCTTCTCAACGAGCCGCAGCACGGCAACGACCCGACCAGGTTTGCGCAGCTCAAGCAGTACTACAAGGACGCACACCGCATCATCCGCCGCGAGCTCGGCTCGGACTGCATCATTACGTTCTCGACTGCGTTCAACGAGAAGCCCGAGTTTGACGCCGAGTGGCGCGTCTTCCTCAAGCACGACCCGAACGTGTGGGCCGAGGTGCACAAGTACTACATCTGGGGCTTTGAGGGCCAGAACTTCGACAAGATCAAGGCGTACGTCAAGGACCACGAGGCCAAGTGGATCAAGGAGTGGACGGGCGCGCCGCTCTTCTTTGGCGAGTGGTCGATCGCCAACCACGAAGACACGTTTGTGCTCAATGACGCGCAAAAGACGCAGTACGCCAACCTCGTCACGAATGTCTTCAGACCCGCGCACTGGACGTACTGGACGTGGAAGTTCTGGGCCGACCCCAACTCGTACGTCGCTTGGAACATGAAGACGCTCTTTCAGCGCAAGATCATGACCAGCGCCATGCTCGGCAACTAACATTTGTGATTTTCGTCAGAGAATACGTATTTGTCGCGTTGATTCCTTCTCGTTCTTGTCGTTGTTGATAGTATTAATGTTACATCGATAAGGCGTTCGTTCGCTGGTGGTGCACGCACCCTGGACTCGGCTCGGGCGCGCTGCGCTTATTCGCCGCATGCTCCTTGATGTGATTGCGGATGGTTACGAGCCTACGTAAGCATGAGCATCTGCATAGATAGAGAACGCGTCGGACTTGCTGGAAAAGGCGCCGGCCGTCGTCGGTTGAACGCCTTGACCCGCTGGGTAAGCAGGCGCCACTTGTCGAAGAGCAGATGTCGCGCACGACCTTGACGACGGCAATAATGTTGCCTAACATGCGGTCTTCGGCGTACGCGAGCTGATCGCGCTCCGAGTTGAGCACTTGGGCGAGCGACGACGAGATAAACTTCTGCATAAAGACGGCTTCCTCGACCTGCTGCTCATTCGTCTTGGTCGTCGGGCGGTCCTCGACCTGGACTTGGATCATATCGAGCATCGCATCGACCTGCTCGTCGTTGAACTGTCGGGGGCTTGTCACAAACTCAAAGAGCTGCGACTCGGAGAGTCGTCCTTGAGACGCGGCGCCGCCCACTCGTCAATACCAATGAACGTCATGAGGAGCACGTTCAACCGTAGCAGGATCGGGTCCGGGCAGTGGATACCGGCGTCCGTGAGGCGCTTCAAGTCGCGCATCTCCTTCTCCGCCCAAAGTTTGACCATCTTGCGCGGAGTCGACTTGCAGTAGCCGTGGCGGAAGCGGAACTCACCGGAGACGTACTTGTCGCCTGAAGACGAGGATGACCGTCTTGTAGACCTTGATCGCGCCTTCGCCGCCGGCGCCGAGGCGTGCGTGGTACACATTAGCCTCCTTGCCCGTCGAGAGACAGCCGTTGATCTCGGTCACGACGCCTTGGTTGAGCATGCGCGGGGCGGCAGCATCATGACATTTTTAAAATCCGACGATTCGCGCGATGCCATTGGCTTGAATCGTATCCAAGGCGTGCTGTGATTTGTCCAATTTAATGAATGAAAACCAATCAAAGCCTCGGGTGCCTGGCGTTCACAGGCCAAGAGGGTTCCCCAGTGAGGGTTCCCTCCAGCAAGTGAACGATAAACCCGTGAAAACGAATATTTGTACCTTTGAGAATGTATAACTCATCGGTTGCTGTTCACTTCCAAGTTTGCCATCTTCACAGTCAAGCCAAGCCAAGCACATCGTCGGCCCGACGCGTGTATCATTCACGACCTCCGCGACTACAGCTACTAGTATGGTACGTCCTCCTTCTACCTATTTATCTCTAGACACTTATACGACTGCTGTAGTTGCTGCTGCTTGGTGCTGCGACGATCGATATTCCTTGCGAATGTATGGGCTTCGAGCAGCGACGCGCTCGAGCGTCGAGCGCTCTATATTTAGATGTCAATGGATCTGTGGAAATATCTTGGAGTTTTTATGTGAATCGTTGCACCTGGTCATTCCAGAATTTGCCGCCATACGCCAAGCAGCCTCATGCAGCAATCCGCCGGCCTGCCCCCGACGACGACGCGTTACGGGGCCTCAACCTCGATCAAGCCCTGCCAGCGCATGGGGCACTGCTCATCTGGCCATGGGATCGACGTACCCCGCGCCTGCGGCCGAAGGCGATGGACCTCGCCTGTCGGACAAGGACGCTCTGTTCGATCGACTGCAAACGAAGTTCAGGGAGAACTACATCATGGTCTTCCCGGTGCAGAAAAGTATGCTCCCTTCTCTCCACTATTACATCATGTTCTACCCTCCTGCCCTAGTCGTGACAATCGTCGACAGCATGCACGTCGGACAGGACGGGTATCGTTGGTTCGACCCGGCAACTCCTCGACCAGCGAGAGTCTCGGCCGAGGACCTTCGTGACGTGCAACGCATTCTAGAAGATCAGTGCTCGGCGCACGACTGGGCCATTCTGGTCGACCTCGTCCAGGAGTGCAAAGCGACGGCCGCCACGAAGGAATACGCCGTGGTTATGGCCTTCCACAACAAGTACGACACCACCTCCAATGCATGCACCGAAGGCTCGCGCTCGCGTAGGCTCGTGACCATCCGGAAGCACATCAAGGACCATGTGGCGAGAAACAAACCTCAGCCGTGCGACGGCCAAGCGGCGCAGAAGCAGAGCGCACCTGCGTCAAGTCCAGCGTACGCGCATTTGCATCACGGTCGAATGGATCCCTCAGGTGGTATAGCGACGGCATGCCGACGGGCCCACCAACGCCGACGGAGAAGAGTGCCAAAAAGGCCACCCGCCACGCCAAGGGGTTGTTGACAAGCGAAGCGGAAGAAATCATGAGCGACATGCTCGCCTACGCCAACACCAAGGATGACGAGATTGCAGAACTTAAACAAGCGCTCGAGACGGCCCAGGCAGAGAACGTGCAGCTCAAGTCGAAGCTCGAGACGTCCCATCAGGAGCGGGTCAAAGTCAGCCGTCGCTTGCAAGAGCTGGTTGATGTCTGCCAGCTTGGCGACGACGTCATGAACCTTGGCGTGTCCATGAGCTTTATCTAGTCGTGTCGAAGAAGACATAACAAGTTTAACGTTTATTGTCTCTTTGTCGAGGGTTCTTCTTTCCAATGCTGGCACTTGATGATCTCAATCGACACACTCAACAAGTAGGAATCAATCAACGCGACAAATACGTATGCTCTGACGAAAATCACAAATGTTAGTTGCCGAGCATGGCGCTGGTCATGATCTTGCGCTGAAAGAGCGTCTTCATGTTCCAAGCGACGTACGAGTTGGGGTCGGCCCAGAACTTCCACGTCCAGTACGTCCAGTGCGCGGGTCTGAAGACATTCGTGACGAGGTTGGCGTACTGCGTCTTTTGCGCGTCATTGAGCACAAACGTGTCTTCGTGGTTGGCGATCGACCACTCGCCAAAGAAGAGCGGCGCGCCCGTCCACTCCTTGATCCACTTGGCCTCGTGGTCCTTGACGTACGCCTTGATCTGGTCGAAATTCTGACCCTCAAAGCCCCAGATGTAGTACTTGTGCACCTCGGCCCACACGTTCGGGTCGTGCTTGAGGAAGACGCGCCACTCGGCGTCAAACTCGGGCTTCTCGTTGAACGCAGTCGAGAACGTAATGATGCAGTCCGAGCCGAGCTCGCGGCGGATGATGCGGTGTGCGTCCTTGTAGTACTGCTTGAGCTGCGCAAACCTGGTCGGGTCGTTGCCGTGCTGCGGCTCGTTGAGAAGCCCGATGCCGAGGAACGCCGCGTGGTACTGGTACCGGTCCACGAGAAACTCGACGAGGTCGAGCGTGTTGTCAATGTTGCCCGCCTTGCCAAACCACTGGATCTTGCGGATCGTCGACGCCGCGCTGTGCTGCTCGCCGTTCTGGGACCCCATCGCAGCATGGACGCCGACGAGTACCTTGAGTTGGTACTTGCGTGCCCAGCGGAACGCCTTGTCCAGATACGCAAGCGAGCCCGGCGCGAGCACGGACGCGTCGTCGGTGGTGTTGCCGGCCACCGAGCGCCGAGCCTTGGTCGCCGGCGCGTCGTTCAAGAGCCAGTAGCCGACCGGGATGCGCACCATGTCGAGACCGGCAGCCTTGATGTCGCGAAAGTCGGCTTCGGTGTAGAAGGTCGCCCAGTGGCGCTCCATGAGCGGGTCGCCGCGGGCGTGGCCGAGCGCCTTCATGATCTGGAACTGGCCATGCTCGACAACGTCGCCGGTAAGTCCCGACTCGGTGTAAATCGGCGAGTCGGGCGTGATCCAGCGCTCGAGGACGAGCCAGCCGCCGAGGTTGACGCCACGCTGCGTCATTAGCAAAACGACCACCAGCAAGCACGGCGCGCTGGTGGCAAGTTGCTCGTATCGGAATATCGCAGCTTGCCACGCTATTCCGGAGGGCATCCGGATGCTACTTTGCACATACACTGTACTGTGGTGTTTGACGTGAAATAGAGTGAGCGTTGATGTTGAACCTGGATGGTTGTTGCGGTATCTGCACTAGTGTGCGGCAGGATCGAGCGAGGACAGCACCGTGCGTTGCACAATACATTTGATGCAGACCGTTTACTTTCGTTGTCTTTCGTGTCGAAGCCTAGCACAGTCGTCGGGCTCACCAGCGATCGCTTGTAAAATTAGATATACACTATTTAATGTATCTCGTTACTATTTGCTCCGGACAGTTGAAGGCGGCGATGGCCGACGCAGGTGGGCCGTGGCGGCTCATGTCGTCGCTGCGGAAGCGCAAGTTCTTTGAAGAAGCCAACAAGCTGTACCCGCTGCGTCCACCGGCCGGCGAGCCCAAGACGGACCTGTTTGACTTTTTGCTGGCCACCATGGGGCGGCCCCACAACGACCCAAGCTTCGGTTGCATGCTTGGCCCATGTGACGACTTTGTCGCCGAGACACGCCCCGAGACAGAGGCCGCACCTCGTCCAGCGGTAGTACACGACTTGGACTTGGTGCCAGAGACGCGCTGCTTTGACGAGCCGGCGGCGGTCGTCGCCGCCGATAGCATCGTGCCCGAGACGCGCTCCGAGGGCGGGCGCCACGACGATGACGAGATTGTACCCGAGACGGTGGACATCGCGCCGACCACACGTGAAAGCATCGGTGGCGCTGACGCGCTACACGAGTCAATCTCATCGTCGTCGTCGTACGCCGCGTCCGTGACCTTTGGCGGCCCCAACGACATGAGCTTGAACTCGAGCTCGCATAGCTGTGCGACGCTCGATGACAGCTTTGCGGCATTTCCATCTGCGTACCAGCACCTGCCGACGCCGACGCCACCGGCCGAGACGCTTCGGTCTCCGACGCCGCTCACGCAAGCCGTCGCGACGCCGCCGCTTGCCGACTACTTTGACACAGACCACTACACGGAGCTCGTGCCGTGCTATGTCCTCTACGCGGCGCACTGCAACCTCCATGACGCGCACTTGTCACATCCGCACTTGCTCTTCTGCGCCCAAGCACGTCCGCCGATATCTATAGCTTTTGGATGGCTCATCGCTGGCTCGTAGGTGCTGGACCAGTATCTCGCGTCAAAAGAGCTCATGCACGGCTACATTCGGCGAGCCTGCGAGATTGCGCGCGTCGTCTTTGCATCGCGTTGGGCAAGGCGCCTCGATGCGTTCACCAAGGACATTGACATCCGCGACTACACGGAGCGCGGGCGGTCCATACCCGGTGTGTGTGCCCCGGTGTGGCACATCATTGCCGCGCATTGGCACCATTACAAGGCCCACGTGCTCCATTCGGACGAGTTTTACCTCGGCGACACGTCCGCGACCACTCGGGCGGACCCCGGGGCCCACTGCCGGCACGTTACGTCGGCGTACTTTGCCGCCGACGGCCATCTTCGCGACGACGCCATGCGACGCAGTGTCTATGGCGGCAGTGATGTCGGTGCGCACTACATGACGCTGGTGCCCCGGGATGCGAGCAACCGACGACGCGACACGGACGACCTGCCGCAGCGCATGTACCTGCCGCAAGAGAGCTTGAGCTTTGCTTTCAAGCAGCTCGAGGCCAACTTGCGCGTGGCCGACCCGCAGGTGACCATGTACCCGATGGGCACGTTCGCCCGCGGTGGGCTCTACGGCTCGGTCCTCGACGTGTTGCTGCTACCGACGCCGGCGCGGCCGAGCATCCACGACGTTGTTGCAGCGCTCGAGGTGGCGCACGTACTCGAACCCGGCGCGGTTCGGTCGGTCTCGGCCCACCGCCTTCTCGCGCCGATTCGGTTCAAGCACATTCGACTGCTCCTGGACCTGAAGATGTACCCGCCGCCCATGGCGTACGCCGCCATGATCTACTTTACTGGTCCCCAAGTGTTTGGTCAACACGCGTTCCGCTCCGTCTTGCCTGCGTGCGGCGACGACACGCGCTTCGAGACCGTCTACGAGACGCTGCGGACGATGCACGGGCCGACGCGCCTCGACCAAGTCCTCGACGAGCAGGACATGCTGGTGCTCCTCGGCCACACCGTGTACCAGCCGCCATTGCATCGCTTGTAGTCTGTCCTGATCCATGCCAAAATGTGGTCGACCTTGCGCCATCCTATTCCGAGAGAACGCGAAAGATCATACTGGACGGTACACGACACTGTATTGAAACGAGTCTACTTGGGGGGCATGCGGAGCGCGCCGTCGATGCGGATGACTTCGCCGTTGATCATCTTGTTCTCGACGATGCTCTGGACGAGCTGGGCATAGTCTTCGGGGTGGCCGAGGCGGCTCGGGAACGGCACCGTCTTGCCCAACTGCTCCTGGACAGCGTCCGGAAGGCCCGCGAGAAGCGGCGTGCGGAACAAGCCTACAGTAGCATCGTGAGAGATGGGGATTGAGCGAGACGCGTACCGGGCGCGATGGTGTTGCAGCGAATGCCGTACTGGGCGAGCTCACGCGCGACGGGCAGCGTAATACCGACAATGGCACCCTTGGACGCAGCGTATGCGACCTGGCCGACCTGGCCTTCGTACGCAGCGATACTGGCGGTGTTGATGATGACACCACGCTCGCCATCCGCACCCGGCGTCGTCTTGGACATGCTACGCATACCATATGATGACGACTGCATCCAGCGCCGGCAAGGAAGGTTTTACCGTTCGGCCGCAAGGCGAATCACGTTGAACGTGCCCGACGTGTTGATGTTGAGCACCTGCTGGAACTGGTACAGCGGGTGCGGGCCCTTCTTGGAGAGCGTCTTGGCCGCGACGGCGATACCGGCGCAGTTGACGGCAATGTCGATGGGCTTGCCAAACGCGGATTCAGCCAAGTCCAAAGCCGCCGAGACCTGCTCTTCGTCCGTGACCTAGAGGTAAACAGCGCATGAGGAACGCGCCGCCACGTCACACGTATTACATCCGTCGGGCTAAAGTGGCAGTTGGGGCCGAGCTGGCGCGCGAGCTCTTGGCCGTCGCTCGTGGGCAGGTCGCAGATGATGACCTGGGCGCCCTGCTTGAGGAGGCGTTCGGCGGTCGCGCGGCCAAGGCCGGACGCGGCTCCGGTGACAAGTGCGACGCGGCGAGCAAGGGTCATGGCGAACTTCGACGAAGATATCGGAATGAGACTCGCACTTGAACTAACGTGCGGTTTGGGGTTGTGGGTAATATAATTCCAATGCTACATAATTTAAAAGACTGTTCGGAAGCCATTCCCAGTCGTTGCAATGTAATTTAATACATTCGGCCGTAGCTATTTTTTATAATAAAAGTCTTTATCTATGGACCAATCTTGAGCCGGCTACGCGATCCAAAATAAATATTGTATTTTTATTCTTATCATTTCGATCCTTTTTATAGTATTATTGTAGGATATGTAGCTTACACTTGCATTGGGTATGAATATTGTATCCTGTAAATAAAACAAAATGATTTCAATAGATTTCGGAATTAAAACTATGACCAATTCAATGGCCGCCAATACTGCGGTTGATAATTGGCCGAAGGTTGAGGAGGAGTTGTGAGGATGGAGCACGAAGCGAGTTCCGCGACGTCCGGCCACGGCAGCGCCCTGCCCCATGGCAGCGCCCATCCCGCCTCTAACTCGTACTCGTCCGCGCCCCACCGGCGCTACCATGGCGGCCATGACGATGGCCACACCAAGTACACGTCGCCCCGCCACAACAATGGCCACTACGCCAAAGCCAAAGGCGCGGGGTACTACGGCAACAACAACAACGTCAACCACCACCACCACCACCAAGCGCAATACCACGCGGCCATGAACATGAACGGTGGGCGGTACTACAATGCGCACGTCCAGCCGCCGCTTCCGCCATTGCCTCCGGGCGGCTCGATGCCACCGCCATCGCCGTCGCCGTCGAGCGCCTCGACCGACACGACCGCCGCGTCGCCGTCGCATGTAGACACCATCAAGTGCAACCGATGTGGCGAGAAGGGGCACATGGCGGTGGCATGCCCGCTCAAGCCACGCCACAGCTACAACAAGGGGCCGCGCGTGTGCAAGTTTTGGGCGAATGGCCACTGCCAACGCGGCAACGACTGCTCTTTCTTCCACGGCAACCCGGACCAAGCGATGATATACGGCGCGCCGACGAGCATGATGATGACGATGCCACCGCCCCAGTACATGATGGACCCGGCCGCCGGCTACTACTACCCGCCCGTGCCCGTCATGCCCGCAGGGTACCCGCCAGCTGCCGCGCCATACGAACCGTCGCCGACGTCCGAGACGCCGCCGCCCGAAGGCGAGATGTACGACGCTGCTGGGTACCCGAACGACGCCTACGTCGAGCCGCCGTATGGCGCGCCGCCGGTCTACCACAACCCGTACGCGCCGCCCCAGTACGCTCCGTACGGCCCGCCGCAAAGCGGCTACCCAGGTACGACCTTGACTACACAGCCGCGAGATGCTAAGATCTGACGCAGACCAACGCGCGTACTACCAGCCGCCATCGCACAAGTTGTACCCGCCGCAACACGGCCATTTTTACAACCCGTACTACCCACGCGGGTACGTGGCACCGCCGACTGCCTACTCGAACGTCGACGCCGTCGACGCACCGGTTGTCGAGACGCCCGACGAACCGCCAATGTACGACGAGCCGCCGCCCGTGGCGCCCGACGAGACCCCTGTTGCGACCGACGTGATCGATCAAGTGTACGTGGCATGCGCCTATAGCGTCGCATCTGACCACTGGCAATAGACCGACATCGGTGGTGCCCGACGCAGTGCCGGACGGCGCGCCGCTCGTGGAGGCGGTGCGAGACCTCAAGCTCGAGACCGCGCCCAAGCCCAAGAAGAAGAAGAAGTCGAAGGCGCGTGTCGAGGCTGCGCCCGCCGACGCACCGGTCGCGCATTCGCCACGCTCGGAGAAGGGTCTGCGCAACGACACTGGCGAGAACAACTGCTTTCTGAACGTCGTCGTGCAGTCGCTTTTCCATCTGCAGGTAGTCGGTTGCTCCTTCGAGTTGCTGTTCACATATGTGGTTTGTGCTAGACGTTCCGCAATGCGTTCCGCTCGATCACGCGCCACGTGTGCCCTGGCGACGGGCGCTGTGTCTACTGCGCGCTCTCGGCCGTCTTTGACATGCTTTCACCCGGCGACAACCAAACGGCGTGCAGCTCGGATGCGCTGCGCTCCGTGCTGAGCACGCTCTCGGCGTCGTCGGCAGCGAACGTGTCGCTACCGCCACCGGGCGACGGTCCCAACCGGTTCTCGCTCGGCTCAATGGACGACGCAGCGGAAGCCCATGACGCAGTCCTCTGGCAGTTGCATGAAGCGCTCAAGACGTCGAGCAAGACGCAAGACTGTACTTGCGTGATCCACAGCGTGTTTGGCTTGCTTGTCGGCGAAGAGGCGCACTGCCCCAAGTGCCACACCAAGATGACGGCAGCCACTTACGACACGATGGTCATGGCGGCGTCGACCGCCCAGTTGCACGACCACATTGTGTAGGCTCCACTATCGCACGTGGCATTCTATCTCAGTAATGGTGTAGGCGCAAGAAGGCGCGGACGTTTGACAAGCTGTTGGCGCACGTCGTGGCGATCGGCGGCGGCACGCGCAAGTGCGCGAACTCGAGGTGCCGCAACACGGATCTGCTGCCGTCGAGTCTCAAGCTCAAGGCACTGCCGCAGGTGTTTACGGTCGGTCTCTCGTGGCCCAACGCGCAGCCGAGCTCGGGCTACTTGGGCCACATCGTCTCGAGCATTGCGCCCACGATCGACTTGACGCGGTATCGGTCTTGACCTATCGCATTGGTATCTGATATAGATTCCTAGCGTGTTTCCCAACCTAATTGCGGACGGTCTCGCGCTGCCCCATGGCGGCGGCAACGACGCGCACCTCATGGGTGTCTTTTGCTACTTTGGGCACCACTACCTCACGTTCCTCTTCCAGCCGTCGACGAACGAGTGGCTCTCGTTCGACGACACGGTCGTCAAGCGCGTCGGGGCGTCGTGGAGCGATGTGCAAAAGGTGTGCTTGGAGGTACGCCCCCCTGGGATCGCTCAGTCTAACGCGCGTCGACTAGAACCATTTGCAGCCGATGGTCCTCTTCTACGACGTGGCCAAGAAGCCGGTGGCGGACAAGGTGCTGCAGTTTACGATCGGCGACTTTGTGCTCTCGGTCGCGTCCGAAGTCGACCAAGAGAATTGGCGCGCGACCGACAGCAGCCCGCACACGGACACGGACGTGCTTCGGTCGTCGTCGCCTGTGTCCACCTAGAAGACGCCGATCCTGCCGGCACCGAGATTATATTTATATCCTACCACATTTAGTCTTGGCACCAGGAGGGTAATCGCCGTATAATGCATGCTCGTCGTCCACTACTCTCTCTCTCTTGTGGCCCTGCGTCATGGCGTGCGATGTCCATCTTGCGACGAGCTCGAGGGCGACGCGACCATCGCGTCGAAATAGGGCTGCATGCGTCGTCCACAATGTACCCGTACCTTGCCATCGGCGCCTAGATGTGCTGGGATGGTACGCAAGCGCATGCCCGCGGCGATCGCGCTGGGCATGCGCTTGGCCTACGCCCCTAGGCCATAGCCAGCCCTAGCAGGCCTGGTTGAGGGCCTTCGGACAGGCTGTCGACGCGCGCCGCCCCGTCGCTCGGCTTGCGCGAACGTCATTCACGTGCGTCAGCAGCTGGTCCTAATTCGGGCCCCAGGTGGCCTTCGATAAGGGCGATCTAGAAACGTCGGCCTTCTTCCGCCGGAAAAAGAACAAGCTTTGGCGGTGCGGCCAATCGGAGCAGAGGTGCGCTATAATTTCAACCAATCGCACGCGAGCAACTTCGACCTTGCAGTGAAACGACCCAGAGCCATTGTGAGATCAGGACGAAGCCCAATGGCCCGCCGACTTGCGAAGGTCCGTGGACGCCGACGAGCCCGATGGCTCATGCGCCCGTGCCATGTAGGAGCTTGCCGAGTTCAACAAGAACTCGCCGGAATGGTGCACCGTGGGCACGGTCGACGACGACCTCTTGCACTGGAACGCCATGGTCGTTGGCCCCGTACGTGCCATCGCACGCGCGCCGCGTGGCCTCATGCAGCCGCGATGTAGGACAACTCGCCGTATGCGGGCGGCGTCTTTAGCATCGACCTGCTCTTTCCTGCCGAGTACCCGTTCAAGGCGCCCAAGGTACGCGGCAGTCCTTGCACATGCTGACGCGAATCATCTCGCCGGCAGGTCAAGTTCCTCACGCGCGTGTACCACCCCAACGTCAAGTCGCAGAGCGGCGAGATTTGCGCGGACGTCATCAACGAGGTTCGTATCCTTTGCGCTACGCAAGGCTCATGGCGCGATGTATAGAACTGGGGCCCGACGTTGAACGTCATGTTTTGCCTCACGGCGCTCAAGCAGATTCTCGAGCAGCCGGACGGCGACAACCCGCTCGAGCCCGAGATTGCCAAGCAGCTGCAGTGCAACCGAGACGCGTTCAACGAGACGGCCAAGAAGTGGACAAAGGACTTTGCGTCGTAGCTCGTAGCTGCTGTCTATCCCTTGTCGATGCATGCATGATTGCATACAAAATCGACGGCGCGACGTGTGTTAATATACATGGTTGCCGTCGCTACGTGGCTCTTCTCTTGCAGGTGTCGAGCTTGGCGTCACGAAGAGCGACCATAGCGACCATCGTCGCTGCACGGTTGCCACCAGCTCGATCCGCCGCCCTATTCTCTCGCCGCAGCGGCCCGCTTTAGCCTCCGTCTGCGGGCGTGACGCTCTCGATGGATCATGTCCCTTGCGCATGGCTCGGCGTCGCTCGTCCGGTGGCGGTCACGAGCTGTCGGCTTGGTCGCGCGGCCCGCTCTCTGCCCCGCCGCTTGTGACATGAGCATCCTGATTTACAAAGGCGACTTGTTTTTTGTATGGCCATGGCCACTGCGAATCCGAATTTAATTGAAAATCGGACGATTTGGCCTAATTTAAGGCGCACAGCTTGGCGCCGTCATTACGTGTAATTGGCCATGGCCCTCGAGTCCAAGGCGACGATGGACGACGACGTGGCGGCGACGCCCGCCGGCGGCCTCCATGGCAGCACCATCTCCACATACGCGACGACGTTCCAGCCGCCTGAATGGTACGGCGATCCGATGATGCATGCGAGATGGCCGCATCGAGACTGCACGTAGGGCGGTGTACCCGACAGAGAAGACCATCACCGCGCGCTTCGAGGTCCTGCGCATGAACAAGAGCGTGGGCACACACGAGCTGGGCGGGCGCCAAGTCACGGTCTTTGGCCGCGAGCAGAACGGCTGCGACTTTGTCTTGGCCAACCCGTCCGTCTCGCGCAAGCACGCCACTGTGATCCACTGCGCCAAAGGCGGCGTCTACGTGCGATAGCCTACTCGTCTGACGGCGTCGGCTCATGCAGCCTGCGTAGATCGTCGACCTCATGTCCCGCCATGGCACGTTTGTCGGCAAGACCAAGATCCCGCCCCACGACCCTTACCTCCTCCACGGTATGCCATCGTCCTCGAGCATTTCGACCGACGATTGGGTGTAGATGGCGACGTTGTGACCTTTGGCCAGAGCTGCCGGACATACGTCTTGAAGGGCATTGACCCCACAGGCTTGAGCCAAGCGGTGAAGAAGCCATGGCGCCTCAAGTCGCTGCTCGTGCCCCGGTTTGGCACTGGCAGCAGCAGCAGCCACCCGCCGCCAGCGAAGAAGCCGACGCGCAAGTACAATGACATTTGCATCAAGATGGTCAACAAGATCTGCAGCGGGTCCTTCTCCACCGAGCGCGGTGAAGAATTCGCCAACGAAGTCTCCGAGCTCGATGACGACCTCGTCGATGACGTGGCAGGCCTCCTCGTCGAGAAGGTCACCCGCCAGTACGCAAACGCGACGCTCGTCATCTTGGCGCTGCTCGAAGCGCACGTCGGGCTCCACGCGTTTGAAAATAACTTGACGCCGATCGTGCAAGTGTCCCAGAGCAACCTCGATGCACGCAAGGTACGGACTTGGGTCTTCGCTCCGTACGATGGTTGAAATGGAAATGCATAGATTCTGCAAGTGGTCGCGGAGGCGCGGATAGAGTCGACGAGCCGCATGGACACGCCCAACCCCAGCGACGACGACGACGATGACGACGACTACCGCAATGACGACTATGCTCCCCCCGATGTGAGCTACGCGCCGCCACCGATCCCGTACGCGCCTCCAGCTTCCATGTATGCACCACCGGCCGCCCCCGTGTTTGCCCCACCGCCGGCCATGGAGCGCGCCCCGACGTCGCCGCCCCGAGCGCATGCGCCACTTCCCGGCACCTACAATGACGACGATGACGAAGAGGAGAAGGCGGAAGAGATGACGTCACCGATGCCCGACCAATCTCGCCAACGCGTCTTGAGCAACGAAGGCAAGCGGCTCTTTGCCCAAGCCACGCACTCGCCACTCGCAGCGGCGTCCGGCTTTAGCTTTATCACGCCCAGCAGTCCGTCGCCGGTCGCCGCAGTCTCGGCCTTTGGGTTCATCACGGCCAGCGCGGCGCCCGACAACGACGACGAAGCCGAGTATGACGACCACGAGCATGATTATGAAGATGACGAGAAAGACGAGGAATACGAAGACGAGGAAGATAGCTACGCGCCGGTCGAGATCCCCGAGGGGTTTTTGAGCGAGCGTAGCACGATGGACCCGCAAGACTTCTCCAACCTCTGGCAGTGCGCGACCGTCTCGTACACCTTTGCAGCCTCTTTTGCTCGTCGTTGACGATGGTTGTTGTAGGGAGGAGTGGGACGAAGACCTCTCGCCCGAGTACGACGCCGACTTGCTCGAGCGCTGTCTCTGGGGTCTCCACGTGACATTGCTCTCGACGAGCGTCGTCGGAGGCAGCCAAACGTTCCTGTACCATGCTGAACAGGTAGGATTGTGCTACCGCCTTGGTACGAATGGCGACTGTCTGATGTAGATGTCAAACGGGACCATCTTCCTCGTCGAGGTTGTCGCCAACGAGACGCTCGGCGAGCTCTCGGCGACGTTCAAGTGGATCGAACTCGGCTTACTCTACGACGACGGGCACTTGGTATTCATCCAGCTCTTTAAAGAGTGTCTTGAGCCGTGCTATATGCCCAACCACCCGCGGACACCGTACTTGCGGGTGCTCGAGCGACCGCCAGTGCCGGCACCGTCGCCCGTCGCATCGGTGCACGAGACGACGACGACAACCGCGCACATCTCTGCACCGACCGACGTCTACGCTAACAACGACGACGAAGTCGAAGATGACGGCGACGATATGATGGAGGAAGAGCTGCTCATTGAAGACACGGCGTCGTTCGAGGCCGCGCTCTCGACGATCCCGGAGCTCGACCCGTCGACCTTTGAGGCCTTGTGGCGCGACGCCCTCGACTTGTGCGCTGCTTGCATCTTGGTAGTGGACCACTGACGTGGCGTAGGGACACAATTGCCGACACGGTGGACCGGGATTTGCCGCCGGCCGCCGAGGTCATTGCGCAGTTTCATGCGCGGCGCGTGTTTTGCATTGCGTTTGGGGCGGTGCCCAACGTCGGCGACAAGTTCTTCTTCTATGCCCAAACGGTACAACCTCAGTCTCGCTCCTTCCCATTCGCATCTCTGCTCTAGGCGGCGTCGCAGTGCTTGTACTTTATGGAGCTCACGCTGGAGCGCGACTCGACAAACGTGACGGCCGTCTGCAAGTACGCGCCGACGACGACGCACCCGGTGCAGGAAGACATTGCGATTTGGTTCATCGGCCTCGTCGAAGAGATCCTCGTCGAGCTCGAGTAAAGTGTAGATAGTAGTTCAAGCGTAAACACGGTCGGTATACATGGGCATCGGATACGACGACACTTAGGACGGCACGGCTTCGGTGTGGTCGATGAGTGCGTGCGTCTCGGTCTGCAGCGGCTGCGGCACGATGAGCGAGTGCATCTTGGTGCCGGTGACGGACGGGTGGCGCACGTACCGCACTGCCAGAAGCCCCCCGGCGGCGCCCCCGAGCGCAATGAACGCGACAAACGCGTACAAGACGATACTAGAGGTGGCACTGGGCGGTAAAACGTCCACAAGGTCGAGCGACAAGACGTGCAGCGACGCCAAATGGCCGTTGGCGAAGAGCGCGAGGAGCTTTTGCTGTACCGGGCGGCTGCTGCCCGACGGTTCGAGAACGTCCAGCACGATGCGCACCGCGTTGCTGTGCGACTTGGGGTCGGTCGTCGCCGTCGCCTGCGCCAAGTAGAGGCCGAGCTCCATGGGCGGCAAGTTCGAGAGCGCGGGGTACACGCTGCCGTCGGCGCTCACGACTCGTGTCGCATTGAGAAGCAAGTACAGCGGTGAGAGGAGGTTGAACGGCACCAAGGTCCCCGGGCACGGCGCCGAAGCCGCATACGCGCTGTCGCAGCGAATCAGCAGACTCAGGCGGCTGAAGCCGCAACTGGCTGCGTCCGTGCACGCGGCGCTGCAGTCGCGAAGGCCGTAGACACCCGTGCACTAGTTCAGAGTACAAAGTGTCCACCACAAGATGCATGAACGTACGTTGCAGCGGTTGCCGAGGAGCGTCGTAGCACAGGCGTGGTTGTTGGCGCACGCATACTCAAAGTTGCCGCGACAGCCCGTGTCAATGTCCTCGACAACGATAGAGACACCGTGGGCGACAGCGGCGACCGACGTCGGGTCGTTCGAAGCGAGCGGAAGGCCGTTGTACGACGCATCCGCGCTCGTCACGACGTGCGTCACGAGCAGGCCGGCGTCGACTTTGGGAATCGTGAGGGTGTAGTGCACGGTCGAGGCTTCGACGCCCTCGAAACCCGCAATGTAAGATGGGGCAATCACGACGAATTGCGGCGTCCACCAATTCGACGCGTCAAAGGAAAGTGTGCCGGCTGACGTGAGTGCTGCCACGTTGGGTCGCGTGCTGCTTGCCGTCGGTGTCAGCGTGACGGCCACGGTGACCGGCGCCGTTGGCTGCGAGTCTAGCACGACCGAGTAGTTGAAGACACTCGATGCATTCTCGACGACGATCAGCGGGGCGACCGAGACTGATACACCGGGAAGGTCGTCGTCGACGAGTGCCACGGTGAGGGTGAGTGACCCGGCACTGGTGCTGGATCGGACGTAGTGAAAAGGCCAGGCGGGGGCCCGCTGGGTGCCATCCGAGACGACAAATGGTGTCGACGCGTACCGGCACGATGGAGGCAGTGGGCGGCTGGTGATGCCGACGGCGGTAGGTGTCAACGACGACTGAGGCACCACCGATGTCGTGTCGGCCGCCACCGTCGTGAACGTGATGCCAAGCGTCTGGTTGCCATGGTAGATGTTGTCGTCGATGGCAGCGATTTGGAGCACTTGGGACCGATTCCAGTTACTAGAAACAGCTCATTTAGCAACTCACTTCGTATACTTGACGACGTACCTCGCGTTGAACCGGAGCGTCGTTGGGAGGTAAGCCCCGTACGACGCAGCATTGTACCTTCCACCTGTGACGTACGTGACGCCGCCGACGTTTTGCGACAGATTCTGCGGGTTGAACGCCGTCAAGTAGGCACTGGGCGTCGACACGACGACGTCGACGCCCACGACCGGCTCGCTCAAGAGTTGCACGTTCAAAAGCGCCGGTTGGCCGCGCTGGTGCATGCGCGAGAGCTGCGAGATTGAGACGTCGGAGGTTTCGACCGACGTCGGAACGTCGCCATGGATCGCAATCGACGCGACATCGGCGCACATCCACGTCGGTGCCGTCACGTCGTAGGACGTCTCGAGCCAAAGTGCAATGTAGACTAGGAGAGCGTCCCCGGAGAAGACGATGGGGGCAGGCGAGGCCGAGAAGGGCACCGTGACGCGCTCCACCAGAGTCCAGAGCGTCGCGTCCAACGTACTTTGAGCGCTCGTCCAGAGACTGAGGATGCTGGGCGTGCGGACCGTATTACCCGGCAGCGTCACCGTGACGTCATTGGGTGGCCCAAATGAGGCAATCTTTGCAGCGTCCAACTGAACTACTACAAAGGCGGACGAAGGACCAAAGAGCGTCGCGTTGGCCATTGTGCACGCCGTCCAAAGCTGCGGTGTCGGTTCAAACACGCCTTGACACGGCGTCGCGCTGTTGGTCGCACGGGGCGCACTGCAGGTGGGCGTCGTCACGGGACTCCACTGCCCACGCACCGTTGGTTGTGGCGCGCCGGGATACGCTCGCGCGCCTTCGACCACGGTCACGGCGCCGTCGGTGAAGAGCACGCCGGCTTCATCGTCGTCTGCAATCGCGACCGACATCGTGGCCTGCAACGGCGACGTGCACGACGCCGGCGTCGTGGCGCACACACCATATGCGACCGCGCTGTAATCGACGTCGGCGCTGCGCGCGAGATGCGCGATCGCTCCGGTGCGCGGCCCGGACGCGACGTTGTCATTGGCTACGGCGACATGCACCGTCTGCGGCGTGCTCCACGACTTGCTCGTAAAGAGCACTTCGTTGCGGCAGACGTCGTTGGCGTTACAGGGCGAGTTATCCGACTCAATCGGATCGTCCACCGAGACACGGAGGACATTCGATGCCGAGAGAACGCTGGGCGACGGCAAGTTGGCCCCGAGCGTGACGCGCGCAGCGGCCATGGGTACCTGGTAAACGTTCACGGCTGTCACGTACAGCGTGCTCGTTGTCTGCACTGTCAAAAATTGCGCTTCGACAAGGGACGTGAGACTTGGTGCGTAGACGATGCCAGCCGCATCCAACGCCCCCGTTGCGCCGTAGACGTGCCAGTTGAGCGCGACGCTTTCTGAGGCGGTTGTTGTCGTCACGGTGAAGGCGCGCGAGAAGGACGCGGCTGCCGTGTTGACGGCTGGAAGGACGCCAGTGGTGAGCGACGCCGACGACAAGTAGACGTTGATCGTGCTTACACCTGGGAGCAGCACACGCACCGAGAGCACGACAGCTTCGAGAGCGTACATGACACCAAGATTGGCTTGCCACCACGCGGGTCCAGTCAGTAGCGACATAGCTGGTGCCGATGGCGCTAGAACGGCGGACGCGTTCGCACTTGGCGTGCTCTGGCTGGCGAGCGCAGACGCGGCGACGTTGACGAGCCCTGACGACGTTAAGAGTAGCGACGGCCGGAGGGTCGCATTCGCATGCTTGCTCGACGCCAAGGTCACCTCGTCAATGTTCCCATAGACAAACGTTGTCTCCCGCAGTGCGTAGAGGGCAATGGTCATTTCAGTTTGGCCCGCGGTCGAGAGATCATTGAGCGCAGTTGTGACGTCGAGGCTGAGCCAGCCGCTGCCACCAACGTACTGGTTGCTCGATGGATCCAAAGCTCCTTTTGGCGCAATGTCGGTGAGCCCAGCGAGAAGCGTGCGTGATGCCGCCACGTTGCCAAACGGAACCCCCGCCGAAAGCAAGTCAGTACGCGTCGTCGGTGACGCGGTCGACGTGTCGAGGACGGTACATGTGCCCAGGGCACACGACGTGACGAGCGAGGCGGCTCGCCAGGATGTGGCGGATGTCGCCACGACAGCACCCAGCTGGAGCCCGCCGAGTCCACCGTTTTCACCGCCCGAGAGACGGTGGAGCTGCAGACGTGCGAGACCAACGCGAGCGCTTCCAGTCGACGCAGCAATCGAGGCGAGCGAGAATCGGAGCAGCCCGACGTACTGGTAACTGGTAGCCGCTGTGCTCTCGGACGCATTCGACGCGACGCGTAGCGTCGGTGCGGTGGCACTCGGGTTGGCGAAAGTAGAGAGGGAGGTATCGTCGATGGGAGACAGGGCCACTTGGTGCGGCTGCGAGAGGCCGAATGTTGGCTCCCAATGCATCGGCTCGGCTGTCAACCGCACTGTATAGTCGGTTTGCCCAACCGCCGGGCCGTTCTCGTTGTAGCTGCCTTGGGTTTGGTTGAGCGTGATCGACGCAGCGTCGTACCCCGACACGTAGAAGGCCATTGTTTTTCCAGCGTAAAACGAGTCGGTACTTGCACTCGTGACGACGACGCGACCGGTCACAACGAGTCCGGCGCTGCTCGATGTGTACGCGACATTGACCGACGCACCGCTCGACCATTGCGCCGGCGTGAGTGTCACCGAAGCCGGCGTGAGCGTGACACCTGCCGCCGTCGTGGCCAGCGACAGGACAACGTTGGCTGTGGGCGTACTCGAAAGTGAGAGGCGCACGCTGGCGACGCGGCCGTGCGCTCGGGCGCAGACAAAGTTTGTCGGCTTGCTCCATTGATGTCGCGACTAGCATGGGATTATAGAAAGTGCAAACTCAGAAAGGCCGAGTACCGTTTCAGGCTGCAGAACGATCGCAGCGCGGTTGGCGTCAAAGACGTACGTGGCAACAGATGCGGCGAGCGGAGCCGTAAGAAGCCCACTGGTCGTCGATACCCAGGGAAACGCGTGCTGCGGGTTCCCTGACAAGTAGACGCCCCACGGGCTCGTGTAGATACCGGCGCCGTACACAACACCTGATGCGCCGATCGAGAGCCGCGCGGGGCCGCTGTAGCGCGCATCCGAGCTCGTGGCCGCAAACGTCACGGCAATGGCATTGAGGCCGACCGTGGAAGTGTCAGCGACAGCCGAGATCGTAATGGCCTGGGGGACGTTCCAATTTGCGGTCGTAAACGTAATGCTGCCGGCGGAGAGCACGAGCTGGTTGGTGCCGCCAGCGAGAGTGAGCGTGACGGTCGCCGTTGGTGCAGCGTTCAGGACGACCGAGACAACATCGGTTTGACCCACCTCGGACACGGAGAGCGACGCCTTGGAGAGCAAGACCGCCGCGTCTCCGTCGTCGGCAATCGTCACAATCGCCGACACAAAGTTGGGGACATCTGCAGGACTGAGGTCCAGAGAGGCCATGAGACTCGGAATAAAACTCGTGGGGTACAAAAGGTCCAGTCCCAAGAAGGCACCGCCTTGGACATTCTGCAAGACGACCTTGAAGACAAGGTTAGGGGCCTGGAAAAAGCTATTGTCCGCCTAATGTCGAATGTATCAGTGCAGTATTGGCTCGCAAATGGCGAGGTACGATTGTGATGCTGATTTGCTTGGCGCTCTCGCCGTCCTGGAACGTCAATGTAGTTGCAGGGAGCGCTGTGTAGTGGACCCCCGGCGTTGCCGTGCAGGGACTCACATGACTGCACCCACGGGCTTGGACGACGCCCCAGTCGTACAACGGGTCGTTGACAGTGAGACCGGGCACCACCGTACCGGCGTTCGTGACGACGTCGACAGACACGACACCGCTCGTATACGTGTTGACGCCTGCAAAGGTCCCATCAAAAGCGACCAAAGCCTGATTAGCGTACCGGATGGGTCGGGTTTGCCGCTGCGGATAACGTCGAGGGTGACGTGCGCAGCGTTCTCGACGACGCTGTAGCTGGACGTGCGAAAGGAGAACGTGCCGGCGTCGCGGTCGTCGACGATGTAGATCATGGTCGTGTCCATGGTCGTCCCGATCGCCGCGCCGCCCGAGACCGCCGAGAGCTGCACCTGCACCGAGCGGACGACGGGGTTGTACGCGGCGTTGTTGAAGACGGTGACTGCAAAAGCCTTCTGCACGTCGCCCGAGAGCCAGTCGAAGACTTGCGTCTTGGTCTCGTAGTCGAACGCGCGGCTACTGCCCTGCGTCGCGTTGCCGGCCGTCGTCGTCGTGACGGTGAGCTGCACGGGGGCGACCGTCGACGTCGACGAACCCAGTGTGCGGTTGATGTACACGATCGCGGTGCCATTGTCTTCTCTGCAGTACGTGTACTCGGTCGAGAAGACAAAGACGCCGGCGTCGTTGTTGTCCAAAATGAAAACGTACGTTGATGGAAACGTCCCGAGCGCCCCGCGCACTGTGGGCGGTACCAGCTGCAGCGTGAAGAAGAGGCTATAGTACTCGAAGACGTGGGTGTCAATGATGCGCACAGAAATCGACGCGCTCGTCTGACCGTCCGTGAACATCAGCACTTGATTCGTGTCGACCATGACGTAGTTGGTGCCACGGACGGCCGTTGTCGACATGGCATTGCCCAGCGTGTACGCGACCGAAACGGTGCCGCACGAGCCACCGGTGCGAAGCACTGGGATCGTGACGGTGCCCGCGGCTTCCGAGAACGAGTAGTTGCTCATCGAGAAGGAAATGACACCGGCTTGGCCCATGATCTGCACATACGATGTAGTCGTACTCGTGTCGATCGTGGATCCTGCCGTCGATCCCACCAGAGACACTTGAAAGAAGACGTTGGTCGGATTCACACCAGCCGTCAGCACAGTGACGCTGAGAGTCTGCGTCGCAGCGCCAGCTGGAAAGGCCAGTGCATACGACGTGATGGGCGTATAGTCAACATTGGCAGCAGCAGATGAGGCTGGAATGATGTACGGCGCCGTCGAAACGAGTACGTTCTGGCTTGCAGAGAGGTCGCCTGTCCGCTGGACGACCAGTGACACGGTCTGCGAGCCACAGACGCCGACGCACGTCGCTGGGTACGCCGTCGACGCGCTCGTGTAGCCGCCTGCAAACCCAAAGGTCGAGGACGCCTCTGCTACGGCAAGTACGCAGGCAACGAAGACGTAGATGCCCCGCCAAGCGGGGCGCGCGAGGCCACCACGTAGCATGAGCCGCCTGTCTGCAGTATCCAAATCGACGGTGCACGTAACCGATCGATTGAATGTACATTGCCGTACCGTACAGACAAGGCATACGTAATTCAAGCTTTAGCGTACAGTTGTATGTGTACTGTACAAGTTACAAAAAGCATAATAGTTGCAAGATAAAGCGTACGTACACTCGTGTACGTCGTACATGCAACGGCCATGAAACCGTAACCGTCGTCACTTGAGAATTTTCTGCGCAGGCCGCAAGCCGAAGATCGCGACCGCCGAAGCATGATGGGGGACCCGTTCGACGATGCATGGACGACCTCGAGGTACCCAACGTCATGGAGAGGCGAGGGTGGTGATGGGAAGGAAGCCACGACTACGCGCTCTGGGGCGACCTCGGGGACGTGGGCTTCAGCGGACGCATGAGCGGCTCGATCGGGACGCCCCCGACCGAGGTCCTGGACGAAGCACCGGCGTACGAGCGCGAGCTCCGGGAGCACTACTTGGGCAACGCTTCGCTCGAGACGGAACAGGCGCAGTCGGTGAAGGCGACGATCCAGTTCCTCTTGGGAGGAAGCGCGTCGCCGGTGGGATCGCCGTCGCCACGATCTTCCCGCTCGAGCCCAGTCCAGCCAAAGGAAGAAGAGAACGTTAAGGTTTGCGATACCTTAAGTACATGCGCTCGATCTATGGATTAGGCGCTGGAGGAAGAGAAGTCGTTTTTGGCGGCCGTCGAAACCTTGCGCTTCACAAGGGTGCGGCTGGAGCGGAAGGCCAAGCTCCGCGCCGCTGTACCCCAAGAAAGCCCCGACGACGATGTACGGACGCGGAATGGGCGTGCATCTCGCTTCTACGGCGAATAATGTCTCGTCTCTGTCTTACTATCAAGGAGCTTTCGCCGACACCACCGCGCAAGCCACCGGCGCGAAAGACGACGGCGCGACCGGGCTTGCGTGAAGCTCCGGCTCCATCCACGCGCTACAAGACGCGCGAGCGCTGCACGCGACGGTCTCTCATCGAAAGCTTCGAAACGGACGAAGCCTATGAGCCGCCCATCAAGCACCCACTGCCAGACGTGATGCGTACGGTGAAGAAAGCGCGCTTTTCAAAGTCTCGCGGCTACACGGTCAAGCCGTGCGAGTATCCTGGCTGCGACAAGTGGTCTCGAACCCGCGGTCTTTGCAAGCGCCATGGCGGCGGAAAGCGCTGCCAAGTCAAGGATTGCCCGAAGAGTGACCAAGGAGGAGGTTATTGCATCAAGCATGGCGGAGGTAAGTTAATCGTTGTCTTCCTACAGGGATATTTAGTGTGCACGTAGGGCGACGCTGCTCTGTGTACAAGTGCAAGAACTCGGCGCAGGTGAAAGGCTTGTGCAAGAGTCACGGGGGTACGCACGACTTCGTGCGCCGGCTGTTCTCAGGTTTTTGCCAGGCGTCCGACGCCAATATTGAAGCTCCTTGCGTGCGCCTGGTCCGAATGACGATGCTTGGTTTGCATTGTTTTACGTTGTCCAAGCTACTTTAATTGTTTTCATTGGCGATCGTGACACGCATACGCCGCCATTTGCAGCTTCCTCGGCCCACCAAACAAGCGTACGTCAGTGATGGATCGTACGAGCGACCCGCTCCTCCTCGCCGACGCCCGGGCAAGACGTCATCCGAACCACAGACTTTCCTGAAGTTACGCAACAAAACACTGCACACTGCGCTGGACGCACGACGTCGTCGTCAGCGCCCCAGCGCCGAACAACAAGCGATTGGCTCGACGTTAGCCAATGAGTGTTCGTGAGTCCGGCGCAAGATCTTGCTCACGCCTTCTCCAAGACCGCCAGGCTGAGCGGCAGGCTACTCGGAGAAGAGGCGCGCTGGAAGCAGTATCATGACGATGAGCAGCCGCGGTTCCTCCCACTGTCACTCCGCTGTCTGAGCTGGCACCTGTGCCACTGACCTGCTACTCGGGTTGGTGGCGCCACGGTCGCATTCATCAACTTGCGCGCACGTGATGAGAGCCATCCTCGCGGCCATCGTGGTCTCGGCCTTCGCCCACACCGTCGTAGCTGCAGCCTCGCACACAAGCTCCAGCTCGTCCAGCTCGGACGCCCACGTCATATTGCCGCTCGCCACCCCGCCCATCCTGCGATCCGTGGTACCTGCCAGCACCAACGACCATCAATCGCCGAGCAGCGCCAGCGCATGTACGCACGACCATCGTCCTCGTTGGATGCTAAATCTTCTACATCTGTATAGTGAGCAGCTCCATGGTCGCGCTCTGGATCATCGTTGGCGGCGTGCTTGCCCTCGTCATTGCGTGCGTCTTCTTCGTCGTGAAAGCGTGCGCCAAGCGCCACCAGCCCGTGACCAAGCTCAGCGTCATCGACACGCTGGAGCTGCGGCAGTTTGACCAGCTTGTCGTGCCACTGGGTCCGATGCACCACCACGAGCCTGCGCACGACGAGGTCGCTCGCACCTCGCGCTTCAACTTGCGGCCGCTGCCCTACGACCCGCAGTAGCCCACTGGCAATAGACTGGATGATTGTATGATATACACAATAGAAGATAGAAGAATGAACGCACGGTTGTTGTGCCAATGTACGTACGTTTCGACATACAAATATCAAGTGTAAGCGTACGTTATGGATCGTACGAGCGGCCTTCGATTTCTGTAAAGATACAAGCGACGTGGGTCGAAGCGCTCGAAAGGAGGTCGCCGCCATGTCGTCGGACTGCAGCGTCCCGCTCGAGATGGCCGAGGGCGAGAATGCCGGCGACGTCTTCAACCTGCTCTGGCCAGTCGCCGGCGCGCCCGACATCCGCAACGTGGCCATGAGCATGCTTACGCTCAAGCGCGCGGCCAACGACTGGCCGGCAACCGATGGGTGGCCGTTGGACGTGACATGCGACGAGCCCATGCATGAGGACAGTACAGGTGCCCATCTCCGAGATGCGTGCCCAGTCAAGCTTGTGGATGCATCCACGATCGACCTCAGCGTGCTTTGCAGCCTCTCGCACCTGCGCGACTCGGACGACGGGCTCAACATGTCATCGTCGTCGTCCGAGGACGATGGCTCGCCGCTGCTGTCGGACGACGAAGACGAGAGCGACGCGCCATCGACGCTCCGTGCAAAGCGAGAGCGTACTGACGACGAAGACGACTCGGATTTCATGGCGCGCGTCCAGAAGGTCCGGCGGTCGGCGTCGAAAAGCAGGCGCTTCCGCGCAGTCGACATTCTGCCGTGCAAGCACCCGGGGTGTACCAAAGGCGCCCGATCGCGCGGCCTCTGCAAGCGACACGGCGGCGGGAAGCGGTGTTCGGTCGACGACTGCGCGCGCAGCGACCAAGGCGGCGGCTTTTGCATAAAGCACGGTGGCGGTAGAGCTCTCGACGCTTGTGTTCAATATTGTCTGATACCACGGTCTAGGGCGGCGATGTGCGGTGGAAGACTGCAAAAACTCGTCCCAGTCGCGAGGCCTCTGCAAGCGGCATGGCGGGATTCGCCCGCGTCGGCGCAACCCATCGTGACGACGACCAATGCTTAATTATCGACACCCTGCTCTATTTACCACCTGCACCACCATCATACGTCCTGCACAATCGAGCCTGTCTGTCGCCTTGCGTATTCAGCGACGTCCCACGGCTCTATGGCGGCAAGTCGCTCCGACATCAGACAGTGCGTCGGAATGGCAAGCCCATTGATGATCCCGTAACCGGACAGTATGTGTCGAGCCTCTGCTGCGTTGCTCTGCACCGTACGTTGATCGCCTGCTGCCATCGCCATCCTCTTTGCACGGGTGGCAGGCCTGGCCACTGGCCACTGGGACTGGGTGCAAGCCCAAGGGCGGCGGTGTTAGCTGGTGACGTGGCACTCGGTCGCGGACGAACGTGGCGGCCGCACGCGCTATGTGGCGGAAGCAAACCGAACGGCTAGGATCAAAGAACGATCTTTTGGCGGCGGCGTCGCTCGGACGCGTGGCAGTCCGCATGCTGTGACCAACAGCCCCGTCCTTTTTTCAAGATCGTCTGGGAGGTTCGGTTAGGTGCGCCGTTTAGTCACGCACTTAACCGGTCACTGGAATCTTTTGCAGCGCATACATTGCTTCAGTCAAGTTAAAGTCGGTGAAATTAATGAAACCATAACGGTTATCGAATCCGGATACCGGTTCCCAGTCATTTCCCGGCCCCAGATACGAGTATTATCGGTTTTGCGATGTTGCACGCCAGTCGCCGCCTCCTCCGCGCCCCTGCGCTCGCCCGGACGTTATTTGCGCCGATGGCCGCGCGTGCTCTGCCGACGGCTGCGGCTGACGAGCATGGCTGGGCCAAGTACGGCCTCGGCGCCGTGCTCCTCATGGCCGGCGCGGGCTTGAGCCAAGCCGACAACTGCGGCATCGTCGGCGTCGTGAGCAAGCACCAGGAAGCCAACAGCTTCTTGCTCGAAGGCCTCACGATCCTGCAAAACCGCGGGTACGACTCGGCGGGCATGGCCACGACCAAGCACGACGGCGCGGCGCCGATTGAAGTGACCAAGTTTGCGTCAGTGCAGGGCACGGCCGACTCGATCAACCTCTTGCGCCAGACCAAGGACAAGCACGAAGGCAACACCGTTGGCATTGCGCACACGCGCTGGGCGACGCACGGTACATGACAATGCTGTCAAAAATGGTGATCTCATCATGCGCATGCGTAGGTGGCAAGACGGACGAAAACTCGCACCCGCACATGGACATGAACAAGCGCGTCGCGGTCGTGCACAACGGCACGATCACCAACTACAACGAGATCAAGAACGAGCTCATTGCGGAAGGCGTCACGTTCACGTCGCAGACGGATACGGAGGTCATTGCGCAGCTCATCGGGCACCTCATGGGTGAGGGCGCCGACTCGCTCACGGCGACGCGCCTCGCCCTCGAGCGCCTCGAAGGCACGTGGGGCCTCTGCATCATGGCGCGTGACGAGCCCGGCAAGGTCATTGTCGCGCGCAACGGGTCGCCCTTGTGCATCGGGTACGACATCATCCTTCCTCCTCGTGCGCATGGCCTTATCTCGTCTCTCTGTTCTAGCTACGGCTCCAACTCGATGTACATTGCGTCCGAGACGACGGCCTTCTCGCGCCACACGAAGCGGTTTCTGTCGCTCCAGGACGGCGAGGTCGCGGTCGTCAAGTGCGACTCGGCCGAGCTCAACCCGCAGGACGACAACAACGAAGGCACGCTCCAGCGCTTTCCCACGTCGCGCCTCGGCACGGCCCCGGACGTCAAGGTCCGTCTCTCGCCCGCGCCGTTCCCGCACTGGACGATCCGCGAAATCATCGAGCAGCCCAAGGCGGTCGCGTCGGCGCTTGGCTACGGCGGTCGCGTCTCGGACGACCACGTCTACCTCGGCGGCCTCGAAGCCGAGAAGGACAAGATGCTCAAGATCAAGCATCTCCTGATCTCGGCGTGCGGCACGTCGCTGAACGCGGCGAAGTACGGCGCCAAGCTCATGCGCACACTCGGTTCGTTCGACACGGTGTCGACCGAGGACGCGGCCGAGACGACCAACGAACGCCTTCCTCGCCACGAAGGCGGCATCCTCGTCGTGTCGCAGTCGGGCGAGACCAAGGACGTCCACCGCGTCTTGCAGCTCCAGCATGCGCAGGACCTCCCCATGTTCTCGGTGGTCAACGCTGTCGGGTCGCTCATTGCGCGGACGACGCGCTGCGGCGTGTACCTCAACGCCGGTCGCGAGAACGCCGTCGCGAGCACGAAGGCGTTCGTGACGCAGGTCACGGTCCTCGGTCTCATTGCCGCGTGGTTTGCGCAGAACCGGGTCGAGGTCAACCGCACCAAGCTCGACGAGCTCATCCAGTCGCTCCACCGCCTCCCGATCACGATCGGCATGGCGCTCCGGACGCGTGCGATTTGCGCCGACATTGCCGACAAGCTCATGCCGTCCGAGCACCTCTTCGTGCTCGGGAAGGGCTACGCCGAGCCGATCGCGTACGAAGGCGCGCTCAAGATCAAGGAGATCACGTATCTGCATGCCGAGGGCTACTCGGGCGGCGCGCTCAAGCACGGGCCGTTCGCGCTCATCGAAGGCAAGGAAGGCCAGTTTGGCCCGACGCCCATCATCCTCATCGTGCTCGACGACGAGCACGGGCAGCTCATGAAGACGGCGGCCGAGGAGGTGCGGGCGCGTGGTGCGTACACGATCATCATCACCGACAACCCGGCCATGTGCGACGGCCTCGCCGACGCCGTGATCCCAATCCCGAACAACGGCCCGATGACCGCGCTCCTGGCGAGCGTGCCGCTGCAGCTCATTGCGTACGAGCTCGCGGTCAAGCGCGGGATCAACCCCGACGTCCCGCGCAACCTCGCCAAGGCCGTCACGGTCGACTAAACCGTCGCATATTGTAGTAAGAATATGACGTTGTGTGCATCCCACTCCTCGAAGCGTCGTGCATGTAGCCGGATAAAAAGGCTGTACGAGGTTAGGTTTCTCTTTTGGTTACCAGAGTTGTACAAGTGACAAGGGTTATTACTCGTGGAGGGACTTGGTCGACTTGGCCTTGGCGCTGCGCTGCGAGTCGACGAGGACACGGACGACCTCGGCGACGTTCTCGGGCGACGGCGTCGGGTACGACCAAAAGCCACCGGCGACGCGCTTGGGCGGCTCAACCCCCGGTTGCGACGTGTCGGCAAGCCGCCGGAAGAGGTATGCTCGAAACGAGAGACACTACGTGGTAGGCTTCCTCCTGGGACGAGCAGTAGCGTCACGTACATCATCGCGCTCTTTGGTCATCTTGGTGAGCGCTGTGCGCAACGCAGTGGCCTACAGCATAGCCGTCTACCGTAGGTCCGACAGCGTCGAACGTACGCTGCGCAGGTGGCTCTCAGCGTCGGTCTGCGCCCGTTTCTACGGCCATTCATAGAGGAATGTCGACCAGGAGACAGCGTACGAGCTCGATGGCGGCTAGCTTTTGGTGGGCGTCGGCGGTTTGGTGGAGCTGCGTGAGCTTGGCCTCGAGCTACCTTGCGAGTCCACGACGCTGTTGCGTCACGACGGTCCTACCTCTTTGACGCAACCTTCGACGCGGGTCCGTGCGCTCTCTTCGAGCTCGAGGCTTGCTTGCACCTTTTGGTGCTGTCGCTCCGACTCGGCGAGGAGGTCGGTGAGTTGCTGGAGCGCAAACTTCGACTGCGCACCTTCCCGCTACGTATATATATATATATATAAACGACGGGGCGGGACGCCGACGACGCAAACCTTGAGCTGGTTGTGCAGCTCGGTGACCGTAATGTCGAGGTCCTACGCCACTTCGATTCCCTTCAAACTTGGTGGTGTCTCGTACACGAAGCTTTTGCTGCATGGCGGCGGCTTCCACACGGCCCTGGTCGAGTGTTCGCTCCCGCGCTTGCAACTACAGTCGCGATCGTAGCGGGAAAGACTGGGAAGACTCTACCTTGCCAATCGTATGCCGCAGCGTCGCCTGCGTCTTGGCGAGCTCCAAGCTCAGCTCTGCCTCGCGCGGTCGGCGGCAGAACCGACACACGTGTCCATTGGCGCTGTCGCCGATCGGTGCGTTGTCGTCGCCCTCGAGCTGGTCGGGTGCTGGCGTCAAGCGACTGCCGGTGGACGCGCGACGGCTGCCGGTGGTCGCATTTGGGCGCTCGACCGGCGCTTGGTCGCTTGCATCGGTGGCGCTTGTCTCTCGGCGGGCGTACTGGATAAAGTGGGCGCCCAGCAGCACGGGCGACGTGATGCGCTTGGCAGTCGACGCAACTGAAAACACAAATTCGAGGCGCATGGCTTCGACTTGAACTGTTTGTTGCAGGTGTGAAAACACCTGCATCGTCACCGCCTGGAGCGTCGACTCGATCTACAAGCTGCCACGTCATCCCTTTATACAATACGAAAAGGACAGACCTCGGGTGTCGTCGCTTGGGTCAGTACGGTGCTATTGTCCAGCGACGACGCGTAGGGGGCCGCCGTAATCGAGATGCCACCCGCGATTTTTGCTCGGCGGGTCTCGCCCTCGGCGTGTAGCTCGGCGAAATAGCGAAGCCCGTCGTGGGGCACGGTGTACGCCTGGAGGCAGTACGCGCCGTCGTTAAATTGGCGCGGGCCGGGCAACCGCGCCACCGGGGCAAACATGTCGGCCTCCCGCGCGCACAGCGACCGAACGTACGTGTCCAGCTGCGTCTCGTCCAAGAGGCGCAAGGTGTCCTCGCAGACGACGGCGACGTGGACGTCGCCCGACGCGTCGGCCAGTTCCTGCGTCAACAATGGTTTAGCTGCAGATATATCGCGAGACGACACCTGGAGTTTGAGCTCAAACAAGAGCAAATTTGTGTTTTGAATCGGCTTCTTTCGCTGGATCAACGACGACTTGTGCGAGCAAAAGAGCCATTCGACGAGGACGCCTTCGTCGTCCAACAGCGCCGTGTCGGGGATCGTCACCCCGCGCGCACCGTGCAACTGCGATAGCACAAAGTGTGTCGCGGCCCGGCGGCCGTCCGCCGAGTGCACATCCACGAGGCTGTGGGTCACCATGCGTGGTGACGCGCACGGTTATAGACGTGCAAAGATAGACTACACCACATGTCGTATGCCGGTCGAGGTGACCGCCGACACCGCGTCTGGGCTCACTCCAGTCGTCGGGACGCTACTACAGTGCGACCGTTGACGACTGCTAGTTTGGTGCTCGACTGATGCTAGGAAGAAATCGCTGTTCCATTTCTACCTAACTGCGAGCCCTTGGCCATTTCCCAGAGTCTGCAACGCTCATGACAATAACCATAGCCGTGTGTATTATCGGGGCTTGACGTCGAACGCAACGACCACGTGGCTTCGATCGTCGAGGCCCGCGTCCATCAGGAGCGCCTTGTCCTCGAGGGCTTTCCCGTGAAAATACACAAGGAGCATGTCGGGCTGAACGTCCTGCCCGCGCAAGTCGAGGTGCTTGGTTTCAAGCGTCGGTCGCGCCGAGAGCTTCTTGGCGATCGCGACCTTGAGGTCCCGCACGGACCGCGCGACGCTCATGCGAAACGTGAGCGAGAGGCCGTTGGGAAAGTGGCACGTGATGGGCGCGCGGTGGTCGTCGTCGGGCAGCGCGAGCGCCGACGGCTACAGTGATATGTGTTGAAATCGCTCCACGTTCTATGTGCCTACCGTCGCCTCGGCGGGCTCGGCGGACCCGCGGCGAAAGTAGTCTGGCGTCGCCACGCGGAGCGGAAATTGATTACTGCCGTCGCTTGTGTCGAGCACGGCGTGCAAGTGCGCCTTGATCATGCTCATCTTGTACGCCGCGTCCGGCTGCTTCTTGACCCACTCGAACGGATCAAAGCTGGGCTCGCGCGGCCCGGGAGCCTTGGGTCCCCCACTGCGGTCGCCCGAAACCACGGGCGTCGCCAGGATCGTTTTGGCAGCGCGCGTTTGCTACCAAGCGCATCCTAACAAATCCATCCAGCGGACGCATGTACCCGCTGCAGACGCTCGCGATAGATCTCGTCGGTCGGCACGCGGTCCGGGTTGGGCATCCACTGCGGCTCACGATGCAACGACGAGTGGAAGCCGACAATCATGCGCGACGGCTCGACGTCCAGTGGCTTGGACAACGGGCGCGGGTCGTACGTGGCGGCGCTCACGTGCTCGGGCGTTGCACTCGATGCATTCGACGGGCGCTCGGCGTGCGGAAATGAAAACCCAATCGCTGGCAGCGAGCCCACCGACGGCTCGTGGATGATCATTTCTCGGACGCCGTGTCGGCGCCGGGGCGGCAACGGCGAGATCACCGGCGTCGTTGCAGGTGTCGTTGCCGACGGTGGTCCCTTGCGACGAACCGGACTCGCCTTTGCGAGGCTGGGGTAGACACACGTACGCTCGCTCTCACGGCCGAGGCGGTACGTCTCTTTCGAGACCATGTGGTCGGGTGTGAAGTGAACCTCCCGCGCAGGGCCCGAGCGCAGCAATGGTACGTGCGGCGCAGCCAGGCGTGGTTTCGGGTCGTACGCGCCTGGCCCGGGCCCGACAAACTAGGCGATTTTAGATACCTCGGTGCGAGACGAAGAAGGTATCGTACCTGAGACGACGTTTGCACCGCGTTCCGGACGTAGTCGTCGGGCAGATGCAAGGACGTAGCGACGTCGGCCTCGGTGACGCTCCACTCGAGCCGAGCTTCGATGCGCATGAGCGCTCGAAACACGTCTTGCGACAGGATATGGCGCCGGTCCACGTCCATCGCGCTCGATGAGGTCGTATATGGTTGTAAATTTAGGTTGGCGCATGGAAACGGCAGACGCCCGGCGGTATGACGTCCCCGGCGAACTCGCGGCCGAGTTTACGCCCAACGAAGCGGACGAGGTGCGTCTTGTGGACTCAAGTGCAACGGTTTGCGACGTAACCTGTAGCTCTCGGCGCTCTTCGAGTCGGCGGACGCCGATGGCAGCGGCGCGATCGATGAAGCCGAGTTCAAAAAGCTCCTGGTGCGCATGGACATTCAGGTTCCGGACGAAGAAGCCGACAAGCTGGTGATGGCCGCGGACACGAGTGGCAACGGCCTCGTCGAGTGGAATGAATTTGTGCTCGTACGTTGCATTTGCCAAGGCAAGCACGACGACGATCGTGGCGGTAGATGGTGCTGCAAGCACGGCGCGGCGACGGGCGGTTCGCCAAGCTCAAGAGTTTAGCCGACGCGCTCCAGATGACGCCCATCAACCTTCTCCAAGCCGAAGCCGGTACGACCATATTCTCCTTCGTGTCTCGAAGTTGGATTCGGCGTAGACAAATTTCAAATGACAGTCACCTACCAGCTCTTGGAAGAGCGGAAGGCCACCAAGTACAACCCCAAGACGTACCTCGTGTCGGTCAGTATCGCCGCGCCGCACGATGGCGGGTCGCTCGAAGTCTACGAGACGATTGGGTTTTCGACGCGCGAAGCCAAATTCAAGGCAGCCGAGCTCGCTCTAGTCAAGATGCGCAAGATGAAGCCTGGGTACGAGTTCCCCCTCGGCACGATTCCCGACAAATGGGATGCGTGGGCCTTTGCCAACCTCGCGCGCCGCGTCAAGCCGACGACAGTAGCTCCGTCATTGCGTCCATATTATTCGTAACGAGAGATTCTGTCGCTAGGTATTGACGACGTTGGTGCAGAAAGGGTTTGCACCGGCGACCAATTTGGCCTTTATGAAGCGGCTTTCGGTGCGGCTCTCGTCCCGGCGACTGGCCAAAATGTCACCGATGGTGCTCACGTCCACCGGCGGCCTTCCGTCGGCTTGGCGTCGGTGGATCGACGACCAGCTCGCACGCGGCATGGACGGCCGTCTCGTGCTCTCCGAGCTCCAAGCGTATGGCTTTGACGAGGCGCGGGATCTGCACACGACGCAGATGCTGCAGCGGCGCCCGC
Source organism: Saprolegnia diclina VS20 (assembly GCF_000281045.1). Classification (NCBI taxonomy): domain Eukaryota; phylum Oomycota; class Saprolegniomycetes; order Saprolegniales; family Saprolegniaceae; genus Saprolegnia; species Saprolegnia diclina. The sequence continues at coordinate 539,874 of NW_008246068.1, forward strand.
TGGCCGACGTCAGCTACGACTTTTGGTCGTGTCTCCACGGGGGGGACCTTTGCGAGGTACCGACAACCCGTCCATTCTAGTGGGTATCGACACGCAGTGTAGGTGCAACTGTTTGTTGCGGCCGGTCATGACGTGAACCAAGATCGTCTCGACCGCCGGTGCCAAATCGCCTTCACACCGCTGCAATTCGCTGCCAAGCACGGTTACGACGACATTGCGCGCTTCTTGCTCCAACACGTACTTGTCTATAGTACTCTCTAGTATGTGTACACGTTGTCGGATGTAATAGGGCGCGCAGGTGAATGCGGCCAACAGCTTTCGCCGGACGCCGTTGATGTTTGCTGCGCGCCACGGTCACCCCAAAGTACATCCATAGCGTTCATCGTACAGGGAATGACCGATCCACGTATTCTAGATGGTGCAGCTGCTCCTTGACGCCGGCGCCTCGATCGTCGCCAAAGACAACCTTGAAAACACGCCATTACACCTCGCAGCGGTCGCAGGCTGCGCACAGGTACACCTTTTGCAATAGTCCAACACACCAATCGTGCTCTATCTGATTCTAGTCGACACGCGCCATTTTGACAGCCGAAGCCGCGTACATGCGGGCGTGCATCGTCAACACCAACGCTTCTCTGTGCTTTCTGGACGAAGGCCACGCGTTCCGGCGGGAACTCGCGGCACTCTACGACGTGATGATGGAGAAGAAGCTGCCGCGGAACGTCCACCGGCGCTTTGAGCAGGCGTGGATCCCAGACGCGGTGGATTGCGCGTACGAGGTAGCGCCGTCCCCTCACAGCGTCGCCGCAGCTCGTAATTGGTGTTGGTATAGCGCTTGTTCCACGCCAAAAAGCTCCCCGTTCTCAAGCCGTCGCGTGCTGTGATCGACCGCGTCTTGCAGCGGTACCGGTACCTTCAAGACCAGTGCCCGGATGCCCTTGACGAGGTCGAGCGCCAGCGGGTCGAGGACGCCCGCGCCCACGGCGTGCACAACGCAACCCACCTTCAGGTACCCACCTCGTCGTCTCCACGGTGGGATTAAGACAAACGGCAGATCTACTTGGAGGCCATGTTCAAGGAGGCGTATAAGAATGCACCCAACCGCCAAGGCCGGACTGCGCTGCACTTGGCGTGCGACGAGAACCTTGTGTGCAGCCACGAGGTACTTGTCCAAAAAGCGATTTTGAAATACAGTTGGCAATAGGCCGTGCTGCGGGTTCTGCTGAACACGTTTGGGTGCGACCCCAGCATTCGCGACCACCTTGGGATCGCACCGCTCGACGTTTTGATACACCGCAAAGGGCGACCGGGGAGCCCCCCCGAAGACAAAATATTCGAATCCAAAGTTCGAAGCGACCGCGCGGCGCGCCTGCAACACAACCAGACGCGGCGTCGGAACGAGCGCGACACGCACCGCCGGGGCTTTTTCGAGTCGCAGCTGCTTCAGCTGCTACCGATGCACCCGGTACGATCAAGATGACTACCTTCCAGTGTGAAAATGCGATAGGAAACCAACGAGATTGATCTGAGCGCGGCCAAAGAGCGCAGTCGTGTGACGCGTGAACTCGCCGGGTGGCGGGTGCGTATCGTGAAAGCGTCGCTAGTCGTAACGACGTTCTATGTAGGAATACTTGGACCTTTCGAGCAACAACTCGTTCTACGAGCATCCCGAGTCAGGGCACCTCACCCTCGAGATGCCCGACGCGATCAAACAGTCGATCGCGAAAACCCTGCAGTGGTACACCCGCCGCTCCAACGGACGTATTTTGGAAAAACGAGGTTGCTCCAACTACCGTATGTACACCACGGGAGCGACTGCGTGCTAGACGGCTGGACAATGCACCGCGACCGACGGCGCGCGCGCGTCTTCTTCTTCAACCAAGCCACAGGAACGTACCAGTGGCACCAACCCGATCGCGTCGACGGCTGGGTCAATACACCGCCGACGATGCAAACCAAGTCCCTCGACGAGAGCGACGAGAGTGACGACGACGACGTGGCCGAGTTATTGCAGAAAGAGCGGCTGCAAGATGTATCGCAAAAGCTCTTGCGCCGCCTTGGCAGCGTATGTACTTCCGTCGTATTGTTATTCTCATAAACGGCCTAGTGGGAAGAACATCTCGACAGCGCGACGGGCGGTCGCGTCTACTGTCACTTGGCGACGGGTCGACTAACGCGCGAAAAGCCGGACGAAGTGCTCCACGAAGAGCTCAAGCGCCAGGCCTACACGCTCTTGATCCAGTCGGCGCAATATATGGACAATGTTTGTCCATATTCCACTGTGGCCCACGTTGTGTAACAAAACCGCTAGGTCGGCGCGTGGGACAAGTACTACGACGAGACGACCAAGCACGTCTTTTACTATAACCACGGGACGGGTGAAGGCCGGCACGAGTCAGAAGGCAACGAAGCGGCGTGGCGCGGGGTAGGGTTGGCAGAGGGCCTTTATTTTCGATAGCGTCTTGATACTAGGAGGCCCAAGATCCCGCCGCGACTGCGAAACAAACACGGCGACTTCGAGACGACGAGCTCGCGAAACGCAAGGAGCAGGCCGAGTGGGCCGAAGCATTGCAGCGGGTCCACCGACGCGACATCCACGCGACCGTACAGCGCATCGTGCCGCTGGACGAGCACGCACGCCGGTTACAGCGTCTCAGCGCGGCCATCGTGGACTCGTCAGTGCGAATATGTAACATCCGTGTTGAACTATACTTTTAGGATCCACAACACGTACGCGACGCACTCGGTGGGGTACCGCGACGCCCGCATCGAGTCGGAGCTGCGAACGCTGCACAAAGCGTGGACGCTCGGGCTCTTTGTCAGTCAAAACCTCGAGTTGCCGGTCGTGATGACGGGAACCCGCGAGATTGTGATGGCCATCCAAGCCGACGAAGACGAGAGTGCTGCTATCGAAGACCAGGATCGCCACCCAAGTCTCTCGGAGCGTCGCCGCGTCGAGCGTCTTGTCGAAGCGGCCATTGCGCGCCTGGACGCTCATTGTGGCCTTTGTCTCTGGGGCTGCCATACGTGGCTGCGTCTCGGACTCGAGTTGGAAGCGCACGAATACGACGACTGCCGACACCGGTGCGTAACGACGCTTCGCAAATGCAGGTCTGATGGACGTAGACTCATGCTGTGCCGACTCGGCTGCACGGTTGTGCACGAAGCGCACGAGTGGACCGCGCCCCATGGTGTCGTGACCGAGATGGTGTGGCACGAGGCCGACGAATGCGACACGCGGCTCGTGCGCTGTCCATTGGAGTGCGGTATGTGGGTCGGCTTGGACCAGCTTGAGCTGCATACGACCGAGAAATGCGTGCGTCGCCCCGTCTCAGACCTCACGTGCCGACTCGGCTGCGGCAAGGTACTTGGCGCAACGTCCTGCATATCTATGGAGCTTTGTGTAGCATTTTGACGGCGCCAACAACCAGATCTTGGAGCTCGAGCAAGAACGAGCGTGGCACGAGGCAGAGCACTGTTCCTTGCGCATTGTCAAGTGTGCGTGGCCAGAGTGCCACGAGACGATGCTCGCAAAAGACCGCAAACTCCACCGACGCACGCACCTCTGCGGTACAACTCACGCTCTTGATTTATAAAGCTGATGCTATCTTAGCCTCGGGCATAACCACGTTCAAGTCCGCCGGCGCGTTTGACTTTGTCGTGCCGAAAGAGGTCAAGCACATCAAAATCCAAGCGTGGGGCGGCGGTGGCGGCAGCGGACTTTTGCATGGCTTCAAGAGCGGCTACGGCGGCGGCGGCGCCTTTGTCGAAGGCATTCTCCCCGTCTTCCCCGGCGAGGTTGTCGTATGAACCATGACTGCGTGCATGATGACGTTGGTGGTAGACGCTCTTGCTTGTCGTGGGCGGAGGCGGCCAAGGTGGCGTGTTTGGTGAAACCGCGCCGAGTGACACGGAGAGTGGACTGCCGCTTCTGACGCGCGTACGTCAACTCTTTCAACAATCATGTCTGTGAAGCAAGCCTTGATATATGCGCTTTTGTAGGCCGGCGAGGCGACGGGCGGGACCCCCGGCGGCGGCGCAGGCTACAGCGGCAACAACGAATGGGCGTGCGGGGGTGGCGGAGGCTACTCGAGCGTGACACGCAAGGGCCCTCATGGCCTCGTTCAACTACTAATTGCTGGTGGCGGAGGCGGTGGTGGCTGTCGTGACGGTCTTGGTGGCGGTGGCTTGCACGCCGAAGACCGCGGTGAGAAGAGTGACGTCCGCAACGGCCGTCTCGGCTCACAGACGCGCGGTGGCGCTGCCGGTATTCACCCTATTTTTCATGTATTTTGCGACAAGATTGTCCATTTTAGGTCGGAGCAGCAAGGAGAACGTCGCGTGTGCGTTCCCAGCCAGTGACGGCAGTGCGTACCAAGGCGGGCACGGCGCCGAGTTTGGCGGCGGCGGGGGTGGCGGCTTCTTTGGCGGTGGCGGCGGCGGCTTCTCCCCTGGTATCGTCGGGGGCGGCGGCGGCGGCTCCTCGAACGTTGAGAAGACGAGCTTCACCAGCATCCTCGTCGAGCGCTCGTACAAGCGCGTACCCGGTGGCCGTGAGAAACACCCACCAGCAGCAGAGCAGGGTGGCATTGCCGGCGAAGGCGGCGCAGGTGGGTAGCATGCATGCTTGCATTATCGCACATGGTTTGCACTAGGCGTATTGACGCAAACTTGCGCGGGCAACGACGGCTGCATTCGCATTGCGATTCCAGGCTTTTACAGCGACATGGACTTTGACACGGAAGACGACCGCATGCGACTCGAGCCAGCCCCGTGATGCCATGGTAGGTGCCTACGACTAAGGGACTAGTACAGCAGGAATCGAAACGCCATAGTGTTGAGTTGACGATCTGTGGGAGCATCATTTGATACTGGGGTTAGGGCTGCGGTTAGGGTTCATGCAGTGGTTGACTGAGAGCGTTCGCACAAGCTACAAAGTGCAGTCTAACCGAGCCAGTGCTCCATTCATCCTCCTTCTCACAAAGCGTCTCAGCGCCAACGGACGCGCCAACTTACTGCCACCTTGCGTCTTCCTTCACAGCGCAATCGCTAACCGAATCCAACCGGATGCTGGTTAAGTGCGGTTGTTTTAGCCACTCTGTAAGTACGAATATCGTACTTACGAATTGAATTTGGCGCCGCTTCAAGATCGCAAGTCGCATGGACACCGTGCTCGTGGCCGCGGAAGAGCTCTACCTCCTCAACCAGCGCTTCACGTTGGCGCGCGTCCAGCGCGTCTACGAGATGTATCGGCGCTACGTCAACCCACACGTGACGGACGGCGGCTACGCACTCACGCTGGACGAGGTGCTCTTCGTGCTCGAGATCCCTTCCGACGACGACGAGGTCGAGGTCCGCGCCTTCTTTGAGCGCATGATGGAGCGCAGCACGACCGAGGCGCGCGATGCGATGGACATGCTTGAGTTTCTCGTTGCGTTCACGCTGCTAAGCCGCGGAACTCTCCGCGCCAAGGCCCACTTCCTCTTTGTCCTTTTCGACTTTGACGTCGAGGACGAGATCGACCAAGAAGAGCTTAGCCTTCTCATGACGCTTGCGACGAGCGGCTTGCACAAGCTAGGGCTTGTAGAGGAATTGCCGACGTTCGACGCCATCACGCAGATGAGTGCCGATGGCTTTGCCCGCCACGGCGTCGCTGCTGGTGCCAAAATGAACTTCAACCAGTTCCTGGACTGGGCGACGTTCCACGCCGACCCGCAGTCGCTTCTGCAGCGATTCACGTACGGTATTCACTGTCTCACGATCATCAATATGCTTTTGATTAGATGTGCGCTCCGACTGCACCATCTAGTGCACGGCTTGAGCCGCCTCGCCCACCGACAAGTGGACCCGTACTACCGGTACCAGTTGGCGCTGCAGACGCCGTCGCCGCCCCTTGACGCTGTCCGCGTGCTCTGCGGCCCGATCGTCGGCCAGGTACGCGGTAGCGTCAGACAGTGCTGAGCGAGCGACAGGTGTCGGATACGACCATCGACGTCCTGTACGAGTTTTCGACGGCGGCCACCGGTGGGTCTTCCTTGAGCTGCATCGACTTTGTGAGAGCCATCTGTGGCTAGTTACCTTTTACGCCTTTGAAGACAAAGCCGTCGTCGACCCTCATTGCCCGCCAACCGACACGGCGTCCCGCAGGTTGCGTCTTGCAGAGTCTCATGTCCTCACTGTCGCGGAGCATGAGCCTGTGCTGGTGGCGTTCACAGCGCTCACGCCCGGCGCCACGTACTTGATCGGGCTCACAGGCGTTGCAACCGGCGATGCCAACACACGAACTGCCCGCGTCGCGACGCAGCCGCCCACTGTAACTACACTGCGTATCACAGTGCTCAATCACTTGGGGCCAACGCTGCTGCCGTCCCACGATGCTCTCTCGATGGCGACGGCCAGCGAGCTCTCGGCGGCCACGACGTCGCCCCGGCTAATGCTTCACTGGCACTTTGGTAAACTCAACATCATCGTTGGCTGCACGAACGAAGGGTGTAGGTACCTTCTCGCCCGAAATGATCCTGCACGCCCTCGACCTCCTCGACCTCCAAAATGTACACATTTCAGAGCTTTGGCGGTTGGTGCCAAATACGTTAACGTGTAGTTGGCGTCCGTCCAAAGCACGACGGACGCGATCCAGTGCCATTGTCGTCAGGTGTGGGCACCCCTCGACGACGTTGCCTCAACCGCTTCAAACCTCGTTCTCACTGGATGGAAGGATGCCCTCTACGGCGGCTTTGACGACTCGCATATGTCACAGCTCAAGACACTGCCACAAGCCTCCCGTACTTGGCTCGAGACCTGCGTTCAGGCTATGTGGACGAGATATGTCACCGCACTCTATCCGCCGACGACAGAGTCTTCGAACGACGAGCTCGCACTGTACCGTCGCGGCCCCATCGCGCTGATATACGTACCGCCGACACTTACCAGCACCGACACCCTTCAGCACCTTTTACGTGCCACGACATCGTCGGTTTGCGTGGTGCTAACGACATCGCCGCTGTTCCCTCTGGAGGAAGCGCCGCAACACCCTGCGTCGACCAGTCGTCATCTTGGCGCCTTGTCGTCCTGGCTTCTTCAAGGTTCCTCAAGGCGGCTCGTATTGCTGGCGCCCACCCACGGCGCGGGGGCAACATCGACCGTTCATGTCAAGGGAACATCCTACTCGTTTCAGCAGCTATTATGCGGTGCACTGCGACAACGGCGGCCACTCGGACAGCTTATGGACGGGTACCCAGCGTACGACGTCAACAAGTATACTGTCGAGCACACGTCGTCCCACTGGGAGACACATTTCGGGCAGCTGGAAGTCCAAGTAGATGTACGTGGTCCGTTCATTGGGCAGTATACCGGATGCTGGTTGTAGGCAACGGTCGACGTTGCTGCACACTGCATTGCGACTGCGCGGTGGGCTATATCACCGCGAATCGTGGTACTTGTCACCATGTTTGCGTGCGCCACGGCTCCCTGTCTTGGCTTAGGTAGGTCCCGTTGTCGGGCTCGTCACGGCGCGGAGCGCCCAGCTTTTGATTGAGCTTGACGCCGACGCGGTGGTTCTTGGCGAGGCCATCGACATTGTGACGCAGGCGCGGTGCGTAGCGTTGGTTTCCGAGCTTCCTCATTCACGCTAGGTACGTCTGCCGCGAACGACTCTATCGCGCCGAGCCCGCGGTGTTGACGTTTGACCATCTGCAGCCGCAACGGCGGTATCGTGTGACACTGCAGGCAAGAACGTGCCGCCTCGCCTGTTGTCACGAAGTGTAGGGGCTGCGCTGCGCATCGCCCATCTATGTTCAGACGCCGCACGAGCGAGCGCCGTCATTGCACGTCACGTGGGTGGGCGGGGACGATGCCTTTGAGAACCGGGCCTTCCAGCCGGTGGATTCGTTTTGGCCCGATTACCGCGAAAGCATGACGTTGTGGCCGACCACGGACATTACGGTGCTCCTCCATCGAACGTCGCTGAGCCTCGCGTCGATATGCGCAGCGATGGCACACTGGCGTGGCGCGCCGACGACGGCCGAAAGCGTCGTCAAGCAGTTGTTTCGAGCGACATTTGTCACGCAGTGGAATGCGCAAGACAACGCGGCTGTCTTGGCGCATGGCAGCCACTGTTTTTTAGGGACCGGCTACGACTGGAGTGCTGTCAACGAGCCGATCAGCCGCGACGTGGTCGTGTGGGCGCGCCAAGTCGCCTTTGCCTACCAGCGCCACGGTCTCTGGCCGACGCTCGACCCGTTGCGCCGGTATGGCTACCACTGCCAAGACGGCATCGGGTTCTTGCACCTCGATGTGCTCGAGCATTGTTTGGCGAATGCCGACATCTACCTTCAAAATGTACGCAATTGTCGATGGCATCATCCAACTCAATTCGACTAGACGCCCGAGTTTTTGAGTCCCACTCAATGGCAGCTCGTTGAATGTGTGCTCACGCAGGTTGTGGGCCTCTGCTGCACCGTCATTTCATGCAGCTCGCCGATCGTGTGGCATCAACATCGCCACGAGGTGCCTTCTTCTCGCTACCTCGGGCTCGAGTGGGTTCTCTACCCAACCGAGCAACAGCGGCTATTGACCCTGGCTTTTGCATGGAAAGCAGCGGTAGATAACCTGTTGTGCTCACGAACGGGGATCATGCGTTCACTGTAGGTGCCGGGGCGCGACCTCATCTTTGTCTGTGCGGGGCCTCAAAGTGCGACGACCACGCTCGTACACGCAGGCGTCTCGGTGACGCAAGTTGTCGTCGGTCCTGTCGCTTGCGTAGTCGAGGACCTTCCAACGCTGCCCAATACGACGGGCGCGCTCTGCGACGGCACAGTGGCCTTTACTCACGTCTTTGGCGCGTCACCCGAGTATGCGAGCACGATCTTGACGCCGCATGCGACGCAAGCGCGGTGGCGACTCCACCGACATCAGCTGGCGCAGCCCAACGCCAAGGTGATGTCCTCGATCCTACCGTCATCTTGTAAATGGCGCGTGTAGATTCTTGTCGGCCCCGTGCTCGGCAAACTCACACCGACATCAATTCGAATCCTCATCGAAGTCGACCGGGATGTTGAAGCGTGCGTCTGCGTGTGCACCACACCACTCGCGACCGACCGGTACGCCACACAAGTACACATGTGTCAAGTTGAACCAAACTAGCATCACGGCGACGTGTGCGCTTCGAGCCTACACCCCGCTCGCCTTTTCGCTCGTGGAGCTCACACCCGCGACCGAGTACATTGTCACGTTCGAGGTACTTGCTACGGGTTCTTTGGTCGTGCGGTGACCAGGGTTAGGGTATCGCACCAGCGTCGGTCGTGACCCGCTTCACGACGCCTGCCACGACGCCATATGCCTTTTCGATGCTCGCCGTCCACGACACCAACTGGCAAACCGTGTTGACGCGGTCGGCGGCTAGCACGGCAATGTTGTCGACATCATCATGGGCAGACATCTTGCGCAGTCGGTCCATCAACGCTACAGAGGCGGCGGCGACGGCCCATACCAACGGCGACATCCTCGGCGTCGACGGCGCCACCAACCTCTGGCAGCGCGCCGACGTCGACCATACATCGGCGCCGCTTCGAAAGCCGATCGTACTTGTACACAACGGCGGCCACGTCAACTTGCGCGCCGCCTTTAGCGATGCTGAAGTAACGACTATCGGTCTTGGATGCAATCACACAAAAGTGGTTTGTAGTTGGCGACCATTGTCATGCGGCTTGTGGCGATGGACGAAGCGCACTGGGCGTCGGTGCTCCCCGAGGTACGCGGTCCGTCGTGACTCGGTTCATTTGCTTTTTGTAGCTTCAGCACGCGATGCAAGAAGCCTACCGCGTCCAGTGGAACATTCCGCCGTTTCGAGACGCTCTGCGCAACTGCAGCAATGTCATGCTCTTTGACGAGATGGATTTGTACTTTCGCTTGTCGGTGATCGAAGGGCGGCTCGACGAGACGCTGGACGCAGCCAAGGCGGCGCGGGTCGGCTCGCACTTGAACATGCAGTGCTGATAGGGAGCGTAGGTGCTTCAGCTGCTCCGGGACACTGCGTACAACGTCTGGCTGCTCTACGCCAACCAGCTGGCAACAGACGTCAACCCACCCGAGTCGCTCACAGCAACACGGACTTCCATGTTTGCCAGCTACGGCCAGTGTACACTCGTCGTGCTCAACCAGCACGCCACACCCAAGGAGGCTACAGCGGCAGCTCCAGTCCCCAAGTCGAGTGACATTGACCTCTCCAAGGTGACGCAAACCAATAACTTGCTGCCGCCTGGCGCGTGGCTGACGCTGGACGACGCGCTCCTCTACGCCAAGCAAGGCTGCAAGGTGCTTCTCGTGGTTCTCGCTTTTGACGCGCTTGAAGTTGCGCTCAATCCCCTCTACCTTGTCGGTGTCAACCGGCTGTTTGAGAAGCTCTTTGAGTGGAAGAACCAGGCGCCAGGAGCCGACCGCGAGCTACACCTCGTGACGCTGGGCCCTGCGCTCACAACGTACCTCGTCACTGACCAGCGGAGCCAAGGTGTTTGTGGGTTGCAACAGCTCGCGTCGATCTCTACGCCGACACGCGCGTCGTCGACGCCGCTGTACCCACCGAGCGGCGCCATCACCAAGAGGTTTCTGTATGCCAAGCAAGGTACATCTACTCACTAGTTGAACCTACGTATACGAGTGGTGGTAGGCAATGACGCCGCGGACGCGACCCAGAGCTTTGTGTCGTTTGCGTATTTTTCAGACCTGGATCGTGTCCAGTGTCACATGCAGCCTGTCGTTGAGCCCTACAACATCCCGTGCAAAGCGCTGGTGCGTCTCTGCTCTCTATCGATCGAGTCATGGACCACTCACGACGGCCGTAGCTCGGGCCTGTTCTCGGTCGGCTCCGTGTGGTCCAAGACCGCGAGACCGACAAGTACTCTGTGACAGCGATGCTGCTCCTCGAAGTCAATGCCGCCCGCGCCATTACGTGCATTGTCCTCGACATTCTCTCGGGCGACGAGTACGAGCACGCTCGTTTCCGGTACCGACCAACTACCGTTGTGTAGGCAGCGGGTGACGCAAGAGCTACAGGCGTACACGCCCTCGGTCTTTCTCTTGGCGACCCTCGACGTCGATCGGCGCTACACCTACCGTTTTGAAGTACGTTGTTCAAATGTTGCGTTTGGTAAGCTCCTAGGGGTAGGGTCTCGACGACGAGACGCGATGTGGGACGTTTCACACCCCGTCCGAGCACACTAGTGTCCTCAACATGGTTGCTGTGAGTTCAAATCTCATCCAGTTTCGGGATCCGGCCGTCGTGAACTCGTGGGACCTGCTCTTGCAACGGTAGACAGTGGGAACACGATGTATTCTCATTAACTCTAGGCTTCGTGTGCCGTGGCACGGTCTCGATGTGCTGCTGCACGTTGGCGGCCAAGTGCCACTTCAAGAAGCCGCCGCCGAGTGTACCCACTGGCTCCAAGACGAGTGCGACCGTACGATCCAGAGCCGATACCCTTATGACAGGCGCGGCTGTAGGACGCCCCATGGACACATTAGCGCAGGTGGTGGCGACACTGCGTCCGCGATTGCGCCGTCGGTTCCAGCAAGAGTACTGGGCAGCGTGGAACGTGCCGCACTTCCGCCACGTCCTTGCGTGCATTAGCAACTGGATGGTCCGCGGGCAAGCCGACGTGGCGACGACGTACGGCCGGTCGCCCGACTTGCTGCTCAAAGAAGATATGAGCCTGCGAACGCTCGAAATCTTGAGCTACATCCACGAGATCGCCATGGACGTGTGGCGAGCGTACCAAGGTGCTTTGGGCTGGGGCCCCGACGCCTCGGACGCGGACGAACCACAAGGGAGTATCGCCGAGTCCCATGTGACGACGCCGGACCTTCCGCTCTATTATGCGCTTCGGCTCGAGCACATTGGTGTGTTTGTGTTTGACCTGCGAAGCACGCGTGTTGGTGATGTCATTTCGTGCAACGGACGCCTCTCGACGCCACTGCCACCGACGGTACGCGCCACCATCGACGACCGGCTACCACGTACTAGGGAGTAGGCGCGACCGACGATTAGCGAGGCCCAGTGGCTGGCCTTTGAGGTACAGATTTGCAATGATGTTACCTTGCTCTCGGTCGACAATACATAGACCTTGCTTCGAAAGAAGAGCGTCCGGGCGTTGATCCTCGTCATGGAGTTTCCGCTGCTGCTGACGACCCCGAAGAGTGCGCCATTGACAGCCGCCCGGCCGCTGTTGTACAACGCGCTGGACCTGCAGGCGCACTGGGTGGCATGTCCGTCGCAGCTGGGCCAGCTCCTTTCGCTGCTCTTCAAGTGGAAGGAGAAGATCGACGGTCGGGACGTGGCAGTGCTCAGTGGCAACATGGGCTTTGGTCTCGAGACGACAATCAAAGACAAAACCTCGACGTTTGAGCTGCACAACTACACGACCGGACCGATCACATCGACGGTGCAGCCGTTCCCGTTTACGGATCGTGGTACGTTTGAGAAACGTTTTGAGTTTGAGCAGCGCTTTGTGTCGCCGCTGCCGAACTACGTGCTCTTGGAAGTGGCCATTGAGTCGCACGTGGTCGACGCGGCCGTGACGCTGACGTACGCGTCGTTGATCGGTGACGTGCTCGATTCGGCCAACGCGAGGGTGCTGCATGCGCCGACGCGCCTCCGTCGACGTCCGCCGTGGTGGCGCCGCTACTGCCTCCAGGACGAGCGAGCGTTCTGGACCACGATCGTCGTCAACAGCGTCGAGAGCCAATCCATCCTTGCCACGTACCTTGCCGACGACAAGGCGTACCTCAATGCGACCAAGCGCTGGTACACCAAGTACAACTTTGTCGATACCACGCGCCTCGCCGACCTCCAGAGCAGCTCCACCAGCGTACGTTGTCCAATTTTATAGACAATATTGTCCATACGAGCGTATGTAGCCCGAGACGCTGCTCGCGAGCTTGCACGACGTCGCCAAAGATATGTGGGCAACGTTCCCTCCCGCCATCAAAGCCGTAGCCACCGATGACCTTTCCTGTTCGCTGATACCGCGTGGGCTGCCGTAGACGGTCGCCGTGCTCAGCGATGTGTTTGTGGTCGATCTCGCTCTCGAACAACTCCAGCTCGACCTCAGGTGCGTCGACTTCAACCTGCAGCCCCTTGTACAAAGTCGCGCGTAGCGGTCCCATTGACGTCGAGAGGTTCCGCGCCATTTGCACGGGGCTTGCCAAAGGCGCGTGCGCGCTCAAGGCGGCGGCGACGTTGGCGGCCGAAGACGCAGCGATTGCATACGAGGCCGACCGGTTGGCCAAGCTCGAGCAGCAACGGACGTCGGCGGCAGCGACCGAAAAGGCGGCCGCCGATGCGGCCGCGGACGCCGTTGCGATGGCGGCGCTGCAGAAAGCCAACCTCCTCGAGTACGCCCAAGAAATGAACAAGCGCGAGAAGGACCGGCTGGAGAAGGAGGCGGCCGACAAGGCGACGGCCAAAGCCGCCAAGCGCGCCGCCCGCGAAGCCGAGAAGCTCCATCACCACGACGACGACGTGGCGCTGCACAAGGAGAAGAAGGCGCTTGCAGCGCTCAAGGGTCGGCTCGAGACGCACTACGCATCGTTGGGGCAGACGCCCGAGTACGAAGCCATGGAGATCGAGTGTGGCCGGCGGACGCGCGAAGTGCATTTGCTGCAGCAGCGACGGGACGAGTCCAAGGCCCGCGATGCCAAGACCAAGACCAAGCCAACTGCAGAGACGAAGGGATCGACGTAGACGCATTATCTATCTCGCCTGCTCGTTGTGGAGCGCTTCGCACTCGTCAATCCAGTCGGTGTACACGTCAATGGGTTCGCTCAAATCTAAGGGCGCATGAGATGGCAGGATGGCAGCCAGAACGTACAATTGATGTTGGTCTGGAACGACTCGCTGCAGACGCGGCAAGAGAGATGGCCAATGTTGCGGTCGCGGTCCCTACATGGCGTTAGCAGCGGCAAAAGGACGGTGGGCCGTACATCTTGCACTCGACGCTCTCGTCATGCGAGCAGAACGGGCACTTGAAGACGCGGCTCACGACCTGCTTCTTGCGCGTCACGATCTTCTTGGTCGACTTCTTGCGGCGGCCCATGCTGGCTTCTTCTCGGTGGTGGACAACGGGCCGACAACTGGAACGAATTGCCGGATAGACCGGATATACAGTGCTGTTTGCGCCGTATATAGTGTGATATCGGACCCGCGCCATTTTAGAAGATGTGCGAAATTGCACACTGGTGTATTGTGCGACGACGACAAGGTCGCCGACGCGACGCCCTCGTCCCAAGCGTAAAAGGGTGCTCCGGTTTCCCCAACGGGTGGGGTTTGCGTGCGCCTTGTCGCTTTCATTCTAGTGCTTCAACGCTGAGTGCCGAGGCCGATTGCAGAGAAACCGAGTCACCCGCGGTGCAAGGTCAAGATTAGCTACTACACTCTAGTACATTAGTAGTTGTGCTGTGCCGCGTGTTGCTGATGATAACGACCAAAACGAAGAGATGGCATTTGCCATGAAAAGGGCGAATATAAGATCTTGTTGCAATCATATCCTAGTCGACTAGATGCATGCACAGTCGACTAGATAAATGCCTCAACGTTGAGTACTAGACACCGTGAGCATCGAGTGCAGCTCGAGGTCGCGTGTACAGGTCGTCATCATTATACATGCTGACGTGCTGTGCTCCGGAGAGGAAAAGGTGTTGTTGTTCAGAGGTCGTGTGTCAAAAACGTACACTATTTCAGTATTCGTCCAAGAATTACGGATACGAAGGGGTGTCGCGGCGCATCTTGTACCGCGGTAGCATTAAATCCTGCATCCCGCGTATACTATAATCAAGTCATAGAATGGCCAACTGTATTTGCTCTTGATTGGTTGGCCGGTCGCGCCATTTGATCCGGATACGCGAGATTGGTCGCGCAGATCCAAAGAACCTCAACGTCGAGCAGAGTCATGTTGCGCCGGTCGATCACGCAGCTGGGCGCCGCGAGGGCCTCGCGCGCCTTCAGCTCGCACACGGCGCTCCTGCGCGAGTACGCGTCCGAGGGCGACTGGAAGCGCGCGCTGCAAGTCATGTCCGAGCTCGACAAGGCGGGCAAGACCGACGCACTCTCGTATGAGCTCGCGATTGAAGCATGTGGCCGCGACCGCCGCATTGACGCGATGCAGGCGCTCAAGGACACAATGGAGAAGGACAAGATTGTGCCAAGCACCGGGACCATCGACCTCTTTGTACAGCTCTACATGCACCTCAACCAGCCCGAGAAGCTCGTGGAGCTCGGGATCCAGCGTCTTCGAGCCAACGAGCCCATGAGCTTGGCCGCGTACCACTCAATGATTGACGCGTGCTGCAGCCTTCGCTCGATCCCGTACGCCGAAGAGATTCTGCAGAGCCTCGGTGAGCACGCGGCGTGGGCGACGCCGCTCGGCTGCGACGAATTCGCCGCGCTCATCCGCTGCTTTGGCATTTGCCAGCGCGCCGACTTTGCGATGCACGCGCTCTTCACGATGCAAGACCGCGGGATTGAGCCCAACGTCGAAGTCTACACGCAGCTCGTCCGCGCCCACATCTCGCTCGGTAGATATTTCGGCCCCTCTGAATCTGAATCTGAAAATACACTAGGTGGCATGAACCAGGCGCTGCACGTCTTCTCGCTTTGCAACCAACAAGGCATTGTGCTTGGTGAGAGCATCCACGCAGCGACCATCGGCGCGCTCTGCGAGAAGAAGGCGTTCTGGCTCGCGACCGAGCTCTTTGCCGACATGGAAGCCAAGAAGGTCGAGGCAAGCCACTACTGCCTCTCCAAGATGATCCTCGCCTACATTCGCACCAACAACCGCGACGGCGCGTACGAAATCTGGCGCCGCATCCAGTCGCGCGACCGCCCAGCGACAATTGCGACCTACATGGGTATCATGAGCGACTGCGTCGTTACGGGCGAGCTCGATATCCTCCTCCTCGCGTTCCACGAGCTGCAGTCGCACTACGACGTGCTGCCGCCGGCCGCTTACAGCTTTGCGATCCGCGCCCACGGCCGCAAGGGCAACACGGCCGACGCCATCGAGATGATGGAGGCGCTCATTCGCGCCAACGGGTGCCCGCAAGACGCGACCACGTACATTGCGATCTTCAACGCCCTCGCGCGCTCGTCGGGTATGTCATGCTGACATGTCACGAGTCTGCAGGCTGACACACATTTGTAGTGGACCGGTCTGTGGACCAGAACCGCCATGACATTGTCAAGTACTGGGACCTCATGATGCGGCACGTGTCCAACCTCCAGGCGCCGGCCTTTGCCAGTGCGGCCGGTGCGTTTGCGAGCTGCGGCGACGTCGACTCGCTCAAGAAGCTCATTGAACACACCAAATCGCACCTCCCGGGCTCTGAGAGCCTTCTCTACTCGGGCGCGATCTCGGGCTTTTCCAAGGCCAACGCCGACTACACGGGGTACATCCGCGATTGCATCACCGAAATGCTCGAGAACGGCATTGCGCTCAACGACGCGGCGGTGCGCGCGGCGTCGGATGCGTACGTCAAGCACGCGTGCTGGGACGACGTCGCCCACCTCATCAAGAAGATGGACCCGAAGGCGTTCAACCGCCCGGAAGGCGTGATCGGCGACGTCATTTCCAAGCTCTTAGACGCGCAAAACTGGCCCGTCGCGCGCTTCGCCATCAACTCGGCCCACGCGATGCACATTGACCCGCACATTCGGTCCAAGCCGTACCACCTCCAGGTGCTCGCCAACAACACGAACGAGTCGCCCGAGTGGCGCATCGCGTACAGCCTCGCGCTCGAGACGGTCTCGTTTGGTACGATCAATGAAGAGCACGTGTACGCCGTCTGCAACGCCATGAAAGTGCTCTTCCGCGCCGAAAAGTACAACCTCATGGTACATTTTCATTCGATTTGGATGCATTTTCGTTCATTCTCATGGTTCAGACACTCACATGGCTGTAGGCGCGGCTGTGGTATGCGCTCAAGGCCAAGAACCAGCTGCCGCTGCCGATTGACGCGTACAAGTGCATTGTGATTGCGAGCTTGGAGTCCGGGTTCGAGCACTCGGCGATCATGGCCGCCGACGAGATGCTGGCCATGTTCAGCGAGCACCACGCAGATATCGTCGACTCGACCGACGTCTCGGACGTCTTTTCCGTCATCATTTCGACCTTTGCGCAGTACAAGCACGACGAGGTCGTGCTCAAGCTCTTTGAAGCTATGGCGAGCTTCAACTTGACGCCGAATGCCTATGCGTTTGTCGCGGCGCTCAAGGCGTACTCGAACCTCGGCCGCACGGACCAGATCCCTACGCTGCTCGCGTCGTTTGAAGAGTGCATCTCTGCGAGCAAGTACAACGTCGACGAGCTGGCGGAAATTTTTTCGTCGGTGATTTCGACGGCCGCGACCGCCGGCGACGACGCGCTCATCATCGCCATGTACGAGCACATGGAGGCGTTCGATATGACGCCCAACTCGTATGCGTACAACGCGATCATCCGCGCCTACTCGCGCCGTGGCAGCCTCGACCGTGTCGCCGCGATCCAAGCCGCCATGACGCAAGACGGCAAGAAGGTCAACGACCGCGTCGTCGAGTCGCTCCTCAAGTCGTACATCCTTGCCAACGACGTGACTAACGTACTGGCGACGATGCAGCAGTTCCAGTTCACCGGCGACCGCGCGCTCCTCACGTTTCTCCAGTGCAACCAGCCGCAGCCCGTCGTCGACTTTCTCAAAGCCCAAGGCCACGCCCACCAAAAGCACGGGCATATCGTGGAGCGCGTCTCGCCGGCTATGCAAACCAGTGCGCTCAAGTGGCTCCTGAAGCGCGGAGCGACCATGGAGGCCGCGGATGCGTGCACGTTCCTCCTGCAGAACGGGTACCGCGTCACGGGCCATGTGTTCGAGACGCTCCTTGACCAGCTCAGCTACCACGGCGCATACGACCTCGGCACGGCGCTCCTCGACCTCTACAATGAGAAGCGGTCGTACGTCAAGAACACCGACTCGGTCGTCGAGTCGACCATCATCCTCTACAGCAACGGCGGCAAGTACGACCACATTCGCGACTTGCTCACGTCGCCGCGCCGCCTCTTTGATACCAACCAGTACGCACTGGGCATGGGTCTCTGCGTCGACAGCGGCGCGCACGCGCACGCGCTTGCGATTTTCGAGTCGCTCCGCCACCGGTTCGTCGAACCGAACGGCCAAGTGTTTTGCCTCGCGCTCGAGAGCTGCATGGTGCTCAACAAGCCGGACGGCGCGCGCCAGATCCTCCAGGACGTCGCCCGCAACCGGTTTGACAGCAAGCTCCAGAGCGAGCTCAACCGCCGGCTGGCGTTTAGCTTGACGCCGGAAGCGCGCACGATCGACCCGGACTTGACCGACAAGGTCGCCAAGTTTGCCTTGTTTCTCGAAGACCACGGGTTCCCGATCACAAAGACGTTTAGCGACAAGCTCCTCATGCGCCCGACGAGCACGTACCTGGACGCACCGACGCGCCGCCGCATTCTAAGCCTCGCACGCGCCAAGTCGGAGGGCGGCAAGTACAACACCACCAAGCAGTCAAAGAAGCCCACGACCGTGCGTCCGTGGTGGAAGGGCGACGCCTCGACGTGGCACAGCAAGGCCAAGTAGATACACCCACTGACTAGACTATGTATTGATTGATGACACTATTGCCCAATTTGAAATGACAATATCGCACGACGCCGGAACCGCTCTGCTACAGATGAGCTTGGTGGCAACAGCAAGTTGAAGTGGCGGTTTCTCAAGTGCTGATTGGCTGAAATGTAGGCCGTGGCTTCGATTTTTGAGATTGCAGTTTGCGGCCGAACACGAATGATGCTCCAGCGACTGACGGCGACGACGACGCGCCGGGCGGCGATGGTCCGCGGACTGGCGACCGTCGCGCCCTTTCACTTGGCCGTGCCCGTGCACAGCCTCGCGGAAGGTACTTGTGCGCCCCGTCGCACCCGATTTCATCTACTTGGATAGCGCAAGCCTTTTACGGCGGCAAGCTCGGCTTTACCGAAGGCCGGTCGTCGGCGCACTGGCAGGTACGAAGGCTCCGACATCGCATGCTGGTTCATGGCGTCGGATATAGGACTACAACATGCTCGGACATCAGCTGGTCATCCACGCCGTCGGTCCCGAGTACCGCGGGCGCGACTACCACAACCCCGTTGGTATGACGCTGTCTTTTCCGAGGTTGCTCCGTCACGAGCATCCTACGTAGACATGGACGACGTTCCCGTGCCTCACTTTGGCGTGTGCTTGACGGTCGACGAGTTCCACGCGCTCGCCAAGCGCGTTCAAGCGGCGGCCATCCCCTTCGTCGTCGAGCCGCATCTGCGCTTCGAAGGCCGTCCAGGGGAGCAATGGACCATGTTCTTCAAGGACCCGAGCAACAACAACCTCGAGTTCAAGGCCATGACCAACCCTGCCAACCTTTTCGCCAAGTACGTTGAAAAGTAGGACTCGTGGTTGTAATGAAAAGGGTATATCCATCTTATCCCAGATCTTATTCCGTTCTTGTTGTTGTGTAATACAGTGTGTCAACGTAGCGACCGGGGTACTTAGAGCGAATCAACGTCAACGGTCATCGCCTCGTCGGCGCTCGCTGTCGTATGCGCGCTCGTTGTAGTCTCGGTTCGCAGCGGTATCTTGATCTTGTGCACGGTGGCTTCGTGCTTCTCGCGCGCCGGAATCGTCTTGAAGACGTGCTGGCACGCGCGGCACGTCCGGCTCTTGTTGCGCTTGGGCTTGGGCTTGAGCGGCGGCGCGTTCGGGCCGTGCGCGGTCTTGATGTGCGCCGCGACCGCGTCTTGGGTCCGGAACCGGCGTTGGCAGCTCCCGCACGGAAGCGTCTTGGCGGTCACCGCCTTGCACGTGGGTGTGTGCTGGCGTAGGCTCTCGAGCGTCGGCCGCGTTGCGCCGCATTTGTCGCAGACAAACTGCACCGAGCGGTCGAGCGTTTGCACGACGGACGCCACGGCCTCACTCGACGTCTCGGCGAGCATCGCGTCATAGATGTGCAGTAAGACGGCCGCATCGAGCGCCGCGTACGTGAGCTGCGCGGGCTTGAGCGGGCGGAGGTTCCAGTTGGACTTTTGCTGGGATTTGGTGAGACGCCGCCCGAGGGCCATGTACGTGAGCTTTTGCAAGCTAATGAGTGCCGTGTGTCCGAGCGTGAGCCGTGCGAGGTCGGTCGCTTCGATGTAGCGGTGCACCACGAGCGCGTCGTCAAAGTCCTACAAGAGATGTTCAACGTGCAGAAATATCGCGAATAGTACCTTGAGATCGGTCTCGAAGCCTTGGCCAATCTTGGTGCATGTCGTGGACGCAAGGAGCTCGGCGAGGACCAACGTCACGTTCGCCTTGGGGAGTGCGAGCAAGTCGAGAATAAACACCGTCTCCGCTGCCGACGCTGCATCGCGCATGGCGATCTGCAACAGCGATACGGGCTGGCGAGGTGCGCCCTTCTGAAAGACCGGGCGCGTCTCCTAGAGAGGCGTGAGATGCGCGAGGTCGCGGTGATATGTACCGAATCCAAGCCCACGAGCATGGCCGTTCGCAGCTGCTCGTGGCATGTCTGTAGCTCGGCGAGATTGCGCACAAAGACGACGCGCGTGCTGGCGCCAAGCGTGAGGACAGGCACGCGATTGAGTGCGGCCTGCAGCTCGGCCTTGGATCCTGGCAGCGGCAACATCACAGTCGAGCGTTGATTGTTGGTGTGGGCGCCAACAGATGGTCGCGGCATGGATGCAGCGCTTTGTATTATATAAAAGAGTCATACGATTAGAATGATGCAGCTTGTCATTTGTATACGTATAAAGTACTGTTTAAATGGATTTTAAAATGCTCGTTTGGAAAAAGGTGCTGACAGGCCACCGATTCGCGATCTTCTGCATCCGTCCACGGTCCACATAGAACATCAACATGTAGAGTGATGACCTATTGCTACGTTATACTACTCGATGTGTATGTGCGGACTACTGCACGGGCTGCGACGTGAGGCCGAGGCTGTAGCGGTACGCAACCGCATCGTGCGTCATCGAGGCGTCGAGGAGGTAGTCGTTGTTCGAGTCGGGGCTGAGCGCAACGGTCGAGGCTTGTGACACCAGCTTTGGCGAAGACGCGGTTGTCACCACGTTGCTCGGTGCGGCGTGATTGACAGTGTGGAGGTTGACACCGACGTTGAGGAGGTATCGGTAGCTGACGGCGTCGTGCGACACCGGCGCATCCAAGAGGAAGTCGGCGCTCTCAACGACCACCGTCGGCTTTGCGCCCGAAGCAACACTCTTGGGCTGCTTGGGGGACGTCGTCTTGGCGGCGGTGACCTTTTTCTTGGGGGTCTCTGCCTTGTGCGCAACCACTGGGGCCGCCTTGGATTCAACCTTCTTGAGCTTGGTGGATCCGACCTTCTTAGGGGCAAGTGCCGGCGCCTCGACCTTTGGTGTCGGTGCCGAGATGACCGGAGCTTCTTTCGGCTTGATGGCCTCCACATGTCCCGTTGCTGTCGGCTTGGTGGGTAAGGCGGTGGTCTTGGCCTTGGCGGCATCCGCCTTCGCCACCGGTTCCTTGGGCTTTACAGCTTCGACCTTGACCACCGGCGTTGCAGTGACAAGCTTGGCAGTATCGATCTTGGCGGGCTCCTGTGCCTTGGTAGCTTCGACTTTGGTGGCAGCTGTACCCTTGGGCTTGGCCGCTTCGACTGCCACTGGCTTGGGCTTAGCAGCGTCACAGTTTTCCGTATGGCGCTTCAACGACGCGTGCGTCTTGAACTTGCGGGTGCAGTGGCCGCACGCGAGCTTCTTCTTCTCCTTGGGCGCCTTGGGTTCTGCCATTGGTTCTTGTTGCTGGTGCGTCGCACTATGGTGCTCAAGGCCGACTTTGGTCGAGAAGGCGCGGCTGCACACTGCGCACTTGTGGTCGGCGGCTTTGGGTGGGACGCAGTGGTGGCGCACAAGGCTGGCTTCGCTCCGGAAGACATGCGTGCACTTGGCGCAGTGGAGCTCGACCTTGGGCTTGGGCACGCACGTCGTTGCGTGCTGGCTGAGCGCCATCGGGGACTTGAACTTGCGCTTGCAGAGCGCGCAGGCCACCTTGGTCTTGCCACTGACGTCGTACGTCGTGCTGAGCGACGCTAGCGTGCCGTCGAGGTGCGCGACCATCGCGTCGTGGAGCCAGAGCAGCGCAAGCGCGTCGAGCGCGGCCCGGGTGCGCTGCGGCACCGAGAGCGGTCGCAGGTGCCACTCGGCGTGGGGCGCTTTGGGAAGGCGTCGGCGCAAACACACCGTCACGAGCTTCTCGAGGCTCAAGAAGACCGCCGAGTGGGTCAGCCGCTGCAAAAGCGCGTTCACCTCAACGGCGTGGCTGAGCTGTTGGAAGCAGGCGGCGGACGGGTACGCCTCGTGAAGCGCCTATACACGTAGATCGTTAATCGGTTCACAGTCCAGAGCGCCAGTGCCCACCTGCAGTGTCGGAAGAATGCTATGGCCCAGCTTGACGACATTGTGCGATGCAAAGATCTCGGCGAGTGCGTCGTCGCAGTCCATCGGGTCGAGCGCGAGGAGATCCCAGAGAAACACCTCTTCGACGCCGCTCGCATCGCGCATCGCAAGCACGACAACCGACACGGGCTCCTCCGGTTTCCGCGTCGTCATGGCCGGCTCCTACTCACGTGCATGCGTCGGTTAGCGTCTGGCTTGGTTGATGCTTACGTACCGTATGGAGGCCAATCAACGTCGCGTCGCGCAGTCGCACTTGCGCTGCCTGCAGCAACGACGCCTGGTTGACCACGGTCACGGTCTTCTTGACGTCAATCGAGAGCGCCTCCATGGTCGTCAGCATCTTCTTGCGCTGGTTCTTGGCTGCTGTCGTCTGCAGCTGCATGGCGAGCGCTGCTGCGACGAGGCGCGCGCGCTCGTCCGGAACGGCAAGGATCGGTGCCATAGTGAGTGGGATGCAAAGGGAATTTCAAAATGAGACGCTGGCACATCGGCCACGACGCCTACGTCGTGCTCTTGGCGCCAAGATCGCCTTGAACGTGTCTTTGAGCACTGCGACACAAGTACCATTTGAGGTTAAACGCGTTTTATGGGTGAAAGTACGTGGCACGTTGGACGGACATGGGACAAACAAACAAACGCCCCACAGTAGTGCTTGGAGCTGGCGTGCATGCATATACCATGCTTGATGACTAAATCATGCGTGCGATGGGACCCGAGATGCGTCCAGACGGCCCTTTCTCTCGGAAGATTTTGTGTTGGAAATGCGTGTCTGATGCCCGAGGCAAAGCAGTGTTCAGCGGCTTGCATCGTCAATAGGTCTCGACGAGAGCCTGAGGTAGGTCGCCGAGCATCTAGGAATCTCAGGCATGTGCATCCGTCTTGTTGAAGCATGTGGTAGAGGTATCGTGATTCTTTGCACTCATTTTCCGACGGCAACGACAGCTTGTACCCCGTGGATACTACTCGCTCTTGACCCGATTGCGTATATTACCTGATCCGAAATGACAAATCTCAGGCGCTTGTGGTCGCGGGAGACGGTCGGCATGGTGTCGAACCCAGCAATACCCCAGCGTTGGACAATGGGCCAGTGTAAAACCTATTTCACTCATTCGACGTATTTGGCCGACGCCACGTCCTTTTACCCATCTCAGAGTGGGTCCACGGACGCCTTCTGGCGGCTCCGTGCTTGCCCATGAAGTGGTGCCCTTTCTTTTTGCCCCAACCCTTGTCTTTACCCCTCGCAGCCCTATGGCACCGTATTGAGCACGCATATACGAGTATAATTCCTCGAGTCATAAAGTCGGGTCGAGGCCGCCAAGGGTCGATTCGATCAGCATCATGTTCTTCATCATCCCGACGCAGCGCTCCTGTGGTTGCACGACTAGGAATTGGAAGCACCAAGTAGACGAAAAGATGTGGGAAACGCGTCGGCCGCACGTCACATTCACACCAGAATGTCTTTGCAAAATGCAGCACGAACGAGCAACAAAGGCGCATGTTGTATCCTATCACACCTAGCCCCGACTAATAGTAAGGCTATAGTAACGGTCCATCACGAACGAAGAACTGTCAAGTCACCTACAGGATCGTCCTATGCTGTGGGCAAATATCTTTATCTGAGCGTATCCGCATATGTCGGTGCATGAGGGCTCAATGCTTGCACTGAACGCTTCGGAGGTATTCTACGGGGCATGATCTGTCGCTTGCGTGATCGACCTACACGAGTTGATCCGGTCCATCTCTTCGCTAACGCCGCTCGTTTCTCTTGGCGGGCGCGTCAAACGCGCAGTTTTCACAATGGCGAGCTTGCTCAGGGGCAATGGGCGTAATGCCTTCATTACCGCCACGACCTCGGATGAGGTGAGGCGGGTTACTTTGTTAGGAGTTGAGATCTAGAATGCTAGCTCTGCGACGGCTCGCAAGCAACGCCCCTTCGTGAATAGGTCGTTTCGACTTCCTTCCACGCAAAACACCCAATCTCTGGTCATATTCGTGGCCAGGTCGAGGTTTGTGACTCCTGAGTGTGGACGTCTTGCTCACGGCACATACGTACCGACCAGCACAGCTTTTCGGGCGGCGCTTGTTCGGGCGTGCGACGTACGAGTTGGCTTTGTAGAGAATGACGACTTAGAGCATCTTGCATCACAGCCGTCGCATTCTGTTACGAGTGGAGCGTTGGATCGCGAAAAGATCGTTATGGCTCCGAATGTTACTCGACACGCCAAAACGCCATGTCCTGTTTCGTCCACAGAATACTCACTGGCTACTCTGATACTACTTCAAAGTGTACGCTTAGTCCTCTATTCCTTGTGAAGCCAATCGCAGTAACGTGTAAGCTATCCTTTGCCTATATCTCGGTACCTGAAGCATTTGAACAAGCTGTCCACGGAGCGTTTTCATACAGTAAATACCAGTTATCTAGTAAGCGGTTTCCTCGCGTCGCACGTTGCTGATGGCATGCCGTTTGCTGTCCACTGTCGTTGTGACGATGCTTCGTCAAGCTCAATCGCAGCCACGTTTCTGTCGACTCGGTCGTCGAAAGCTGACGCGCGTGGGTTATAGCGTCGTGCATCGCGTTGCGTGACAGAAGAAGATCCGCGCGTTGTTGCTACTCTAGGCATGCGGATCTCGAGGTGAAATTTGAGTCGTTGATTCACATGAAGGAGAACTCGATCTGTAAACAATATATGAAACCAACGTGGATAGCACTGGACACTGGACAAGAATAATGGTGACGAGTCGTGGCCGAGAGCAGCGAGCAATATCTCGTTGCAACAATACGCGATTGAGCAAGATCAACGGTGCGTCCACGCACATCGCACAAAGGGGCCGACGTCGCTTGCGTGATCAGACGACGCAGCTCTTTGTACAAGCACATCGCTCGTTGAGACCCTTCTACGCGCTAACTGTCCAATCGCGCGGAAAGGCACGGCAGCGAACGTCGGGGCTGCCACACAAGTGACGAATTGCCGTATTCAAGTACGGCAGTTACGAACAGGACATGCCAGCGTCGTGGCCACCCCATGTGAACTCGAATGCATGTTGATTGGGCGCCGTCCACACTAACCGATACGCCGCACTCGTAATGACAGAATGACAACCGACAATGTGTGGCATGTCTGCCGTGCCGACGCCGTATCACGACCATGTTACGAGCTGCGACGACAGGCATGTACTTATCCTAGGCAATTCCACTCGTGTCCCAGCCACAAGACATCCATCCAGCAACCGCCTTTTCCGACGGGGTCTCCGACGGGGCAGAATCCGACGGCGTCTACGAACCCTCGTCTGTGAAAGAAATGAATGGCCCGTCGCCTGTCGACGGAGCTCGCTCGTTCGGCCGATCGACTTGTGTACCCATCACTTTTCAACTTTTCACAAAACCACAATGAAGTTCCTCACGATTGCCGCTGCGTTCGCCGCCACTGCGCTCGCCCACGAAGGCCACGACCACAGCGACCACGTCGACTGCAGCACGGAGCAAGCCGCGACGATCAAGACCTTCTTGAGCACGCCGCCGCCGGCCGCGTGCACCAGCGTGTGGACGGCGCAGCCGACCCTCGACCAGCTTGCCACGTATTTTGCGAAAAACCCGGCGTCGGTCGCCAAGCTCTGCGCCAACGCCGGCTGCAAGACGTACTTTACCGGCATGGCCGCGCTCCCCGACTGCATGTACATGATCCCGAGCACCTCGATCGAAGCCAACTTTAAGGACGGCGCCAAGGATGCGCTCGAAGGCTGCGGCAGCTCCAACTCGACGGCCCCCACCAATGGCACGACGATCACGACGCCGGCGCCGACCGCGGCCAAGACCACGGCCCCGACTTCTGCCCCGACGGCCAAGCCGTCGTCGGCCAACGCGCTCGCCGCCTTCTCGCTCTCGGCGGCCGTCGCCACGGTGGCCGCGGCCCTCGCGTAATCCAATCGAACGTTTAGTCGATCGGTCCTACTACTGGGTGCTGACGACCCCGTTGATGTCTCGTCTCTATTCTCAATACAGTGCATTTTAACGTGTTTCATCCACTGTTTCTGGCACGAGGCAACCGGCATACTTTGGAGCGTATTGTTCGTCGCTACACGCCGCTGCACAGCTCACCGCCGCCTCGGTGAGCTATGGCGGTCTCGCGGCTCGTCGACGCACCGGCCGAGTCACGGACAAGCTTGGACCTCCTCCTGACATGGATTCAGGCACCCAATTGAGCGAGTATTGAGAAATGCAGCTCATTTGAGATATTTACGATACATTCCATGTCACGGCGTTCTTAACCGGATGCCATGTGCGTACTTAGCCGAGGCAGTAGCCGTGAAATGGTCAGTGGCAAGTTGCAACACGATGAGCGTGCACGAGATGGCTGCTGCGCTCGCCGTGGCCAGCGGCCGCCAGCTCAGCGACGCCAGCGCCGGCCCCGATCCGAAGGAGCCGATCGAGATGATCATGCTCTACACGGTCGCGCTCGCGCTCTCGTCCAGTATGTGCTTTGTCACGTGCCTCACGGTCTTCAAGTGGGCGTCGGTCCACGCCAACGCGTGCCATGGCACATTCTTCATGTTCTTTGTGAGCAAAGGCCTCTGGTTCTTCGTACGGCTCGTGTACACCTTTAGCATGTACCTCAACGGACGTGTGCCCAATTTGCGCGTCCCGACGATCCTCTTCTCGCGCGTCGTGTCCGACTCGTGCACGATCGCGGCCTGCTCGTGGTTCATTGCGTCCGTCTACGAGCTGCAGCGATGGGTCTTTCGCCCGCGCTCGGCCATTGAGAGCCGCCGCGCCATGCGGCGCTACAACCTCACCTGCTATGGCCTCGCGCTCCTCTACCTCTTGCCGGTCGGTACCGTTAGCTACGTCGAGCTCACCGAGCACGATGAGCCACAAGAAAACGACTTGACGACGACGCTGTACTACACGGCGATGGTCATCTTTGTCATCCGCATGGTCTCGATCGTGTATCCGATGGGCGTCGCGGTCGCCCTGCACCTGCGCGGCGACGACATCAAGGACAGCATCGGCGACGCGGTCCTCGACGGCCACTCGTTTCGCAACATTCGGCTTGTCGTGACCGTCTTTTGCGTCCTCAACATCCCGTTCTTGTTTGTCGACAGCCACCTCTTCTCGCTCGACACGATGAGTTCGTCGTCGGCCGTGATTCTGCGCGCGTGCTTTCGCATGCTGCCCTACTCGAGCGGTGCAGCGACCTCGTTTGTCATGGGGTATTATCTCACGGGCTTTGACGAATTTTACAAAGTCAAGCGCGAGCCGCCGACGGTGCGCGCCCACGACTCGGCGTCCGCGTCATTTGCGTCCTTCGAGTGCCACATGACGATCCGCAACCAGCACTCGTTCTTTGTCGTGTCCGATTGAGGACACATGTATAGACTTAGTAAGAAAATGAATCTACAATTTTTGATTAAGACATAGTGTCCACACTCTTGCACGGAAAGCACGTCGATCGCGAACACTCGAAACTATACGCTAGACGTCGTACTTGGCGAGCAACTTGGTGGCGTCACGCAGTGCCTTGAACTCGAGGTTGTTGCCGCTCGGGTCCTTGAGAAACATCTTCCACTGCTCGCCATGCGTGCCTTCGTAGCGCACGTGGGGCTTGATGTGGAAGGTCACTCGCTGGGTCGTGAGGTGCTTTGCGAGCCACTGGAACTCGGGGACACTCAAGCAGACGCCGAAATGCGGCATGGGAATCTCATCATGAGCTACACATCGACTTGTAGTCGGCGCCACCGCAAATACGAGTTCGTACCCACGGGCAAGTCGAGGCACCGGTACGTCGGGCCGGCATCGTGGATCACGAGCTGGTGTCCCCACATGTTATAAATCTATTCGCATTGGATCAGCGATCAGCCGAGATGTCGGAGGGAGCCTGGTACCTGGTACTGGGTCGTCCCGTGACCTTCCTGGAGCGCCAGGATCGTGCCGTAAAAGTGCTTGGCTAAACGACATATGCGTGGGTTGGAGGTTGAGCAAATGTGAGCTATTGTACCTTCTTTCATGCTGTGGACGGGCACAGCGAGATGGAACGGCGCCATTGGTGCCGCCTGCTTCTCATCGACAGTCTCGGGTTTCGACATGGTCACTTGGCCACTGGCCAAGGACACCAACGCGCCGTTGGCCTAAAAATATACGCGGATGATGGCGCCTTGCCAACGCTCGATGCTAAACTCGTCCTGCTGCGTATGCTTGCTCCTTAGAAAATGACCGTCCCGGCGTTTCCCGAGCGACATACCCAGCTTGGACTGTATCAATCTATCGAGCTGAATCGACACAAATCAAAAGAATATATAAAATTCAGATGGATTTACGTCTCGCTGTAAGCGGTAAACATCGCTTCGGGGTGGACGTACGCCTTGAACTCGAGGTTGTTGCCACTCGGATCGCGAAAAAAGATCTTCCACTGCTCCCCGGGACGACCAGCGTACCGCACGTGGGGCTTGTGTACGATCTGGACGCCCTTGTGTGACGCGACCCGGGCACAGAGCGCGTGGAACACGGGCACGGTCAAGCACAAGCCAAAGTGGGGCATGGGCACGTCGTCGTGCTCTATTTGAGAGGACTTTGTACAGGCATGTTGGCGGGCGAAATTGCAGTACCATTGACGATCTCTAGCGCCCGGTAGGTAGGGCCCGCATCGTGGAGCACCAGTTGGTGGCCGTACATGTTGAGCATCTGCAGAGACCATTTGCTTGTGTGTCGTAAGACATAGTGTACGAGGTCATACCTGCCAGTACTTGGACGACGCGCCGTCCGTGCAGCCGAGCGCATCTTTGTAAAATGCTGTGGCTACAAAAGATGTCAAAGCGGGAGGTCGGCAGGGTGATTGTACCGAGCGGGAGATCGTGGACGGCGATCGCGAGGTGGAACGGGGGCATGTACGCGCTGGACGATGGCAACGCAGGGCTCATGGCGCGAGGTGGTAACTTCAAGAGTGCGCTGGTTCAACAGCAATCCAGCTGCCACGTTTTTAGACGCGGAAAGTTGAAGTGCGCATTGCGGAAAGGCTATGGACGCGTGCACGTGCACTTCAAGTGCTCGCACTTGAAAATGCTATCACGCGATTCGACAAGCAAAGAACGCAATTCTCCAATTTTCCGCGCGCTGATTTGCTGGTCGAGTAGCGAGAAGCAACCTGGTTCTTACGGTACACCCCGCGTTGTCCTCCGATCAGGTTGATCGACCAGTCTTGCGAAATGATAATATAATTTTGTGAAATGATCGCTCGGCCAGGAAAAATGTACTGTGGTCGCACGACAACGTCACTGTGCAATGATCAATATACGCACTTCTTACGGGCTGGACTACGACGCACATGCATCACTGTGGACCATCTATCATTCCTGAATGATTGGAGTGATAGGAGACAGCCGCGGAAGCTTTTACCAGCAATAAATCACCAGGTCGACGCTGAAATTTCCTCCTCGTTGCTGGCTTTGAACAAGCAACGTGGAGGAATTGGACTGACGAGCCAGGGGCTCGAGACGCTACAGTGGAGTTGGTTGTTCAACCACGGTATTCTACCAATACGAGCAGCCGCAATACCCGAGCTCGTTCGTGTCTGGTCATGCTATCGTAGACCGCACACTCGATACATAGATAGCTTCTCTCGCCCGTCAACGCGTTCCTAGCTATGCCACTTGGACTCGATCTTGACCTCAGCTTTCTGGAGTAAGCAGTGGTTGGCGGCTCGTGAGGCGGGTCCAAGCCATTCCGATGCAAATGGGAATGCTGGTCGCTACCGCTGTATCCCATGCTGGCGCCGGACCCTGTCGCTCACAGATAGGAGTTCGAACACGGTGGTCAACCTCCTAGACACGACGTCACATGCAATCTATACGCAAAATAGAAAAAGCCCGGCAAATCGAGTGAGCCCATGTGCTGGCTTCCCTACGACACACGCGCGAAGATTCCTTTTTGATTCACCCACACTTGACTTGGAGGAGGCGACGCACGAGCTGCAAGGAGCTGCTGTGGCGCTCACGCGTTGCGACCTCTGAACCCACGACACCATCTGCTCGTTCACAACCAGCGGCAACCGCACGTGTCCAGCCGAATCTGGGATGGAGCTCGGCCGTTCTCATATCGTTTTGTGCTATATGAGGCGTCCCTGTCGTTGCGAGACAGGCTTCTTGCCGCTCGAAAGTGTCGGTTGTTCCAGCGTCCGTTGCGATACTCGAAGGAACTACCTTTGGCGACCCAGTTTGCACCATAGTTGTCCATTGAATCTGATGCAGATTCGAATCCGGGGGCCAACGAATCTTGAATGGA
The DNA here is from genome assembly GCF_000281045.1 of Saprolegnia diclina VS20. Taxonomy (NCBI): domain Eukaryota; phylum Oomycota; class Saprolegniomycetes; order Saprolegniales; family Saprolegniaceae; genus Saprolegnia; species Saprolegnia diclina. The sequence continues at coordinate 570,645 of NW_008246068.1, forward strand.
CCTGTAATGGATGTCGATGGTGGCAACGTCAAGTCGCTGCATGAACCTGCGCTCCATGTCATTTTCAAATTAGCGACCAACACGTCTCATCATGAAGTTCGCCGCGTGTCTTGTTGCGCTGGCGACCGCCGTCGCATCGGACGAAAGCCCGTCGTGGGTCGGCGGCCTCGGCACGATTCACTCGGTCGCCGATAGTTGCATTGAAAACGACGTGCATGTGTGTGCGTACCACGCCCGGAGCCGGCAGCTCGGCGCCAGCGCGGCCGCGTCGATCACTCTCTCGTCGACGTCGATCCCGCACCTCTCGACCCTCAACGTCACCTTCCAAGTCGAGTCGCCGACGCCGAACGACCGCATCACCGCCTACTGCGCGTCCAGCGTCAACAGCACCGTCGACAGCGACTACATGGACTTTCAGCCGACCAAGGGGGTCGCCAGCGCCACGCTCACCTTTGGGCCGCTCGTCAATATGCGGTGCGACTACCAGTTTCGGTACCAAAAAGAAACCAGCCCCAAGACGTTCGTGACGGTCGCGACCAGCCCCGTCGTGACCATGACGGCCGGCGTCACCGAGCCGCTCCAAGTGCACATTGCACTGACGGGCAAGGCCGACGAGATGCGCATCATGTGGACGTCCGGGTCCGTCGCCGCACCGCGCGTGCGCTACGGCATTGCGCGCGACAACTGCGGCGGTGGCGACCTCGACAAGTCAGCGATTGCCTCGAGCAGCTCGTATGCCGCGTCCGACATGTGCGGGGCACCGGCGTCGACGGTGTCCGCGCAGCGCTTCATTCCAGTCGGTACGCTCTACGACGCCGTTCTCACTGGCCTCGCACCCAACGCCAAGGTGGCGTACCAAGTGGGCAGCGACGTCGGCGGGTGGAGCGACGTCTTTACGTTTACCATGCCCGATATTGCGTCGCCCAAACCGTCGAGCTTCTTTGTGTTTGGCGACATGGGCACGTGGACCACCGCGACGGGCGGCCTCGGCCTCGACGGGCGGTCGCTCTCGACGGCCAAGCGGGTTGCCGACGACATGGTCAACGGACAGTACGTTGCCGCCTTGCACATTGGCGACCTCTCGTACGCCGACAGCGTCGGGTACATCTGGGAGCAGTTCATGGCACTCGTGCAGCCCATTGCCGCCAAGTTGCCGTATATGGTGAGCGTCGGCAACCACGAGTACGCGTACACGTCGTCGGTGCAAGCGGTCGATGTGTCCGGCGAGACCAAGTGCTTCTTTGCGTCGCCCGACATGGCGAAAGCGAGCTCCGGCGGCGAGTGCGGCGTGCCGACCGCGCGCCGGTACCACATGCCCAGCAACGGCAACGGCGTGTTTTGGTACAGCTTTGACCTCGGGTTGGCCCACCACGTGGTCGTGAGCAGCGAGCACGATTTCAACGCGGGCAGCCGCATGCGCAAGTGGCTGGAAGCCGACTTGGCTGCGGTGAACCGGGCCGCGACGCCGTGGGTCTTCCTCCATGTCCACCGCCCGATGTACGTGTCGATCGACACCAAGAACGACCAGGCGTACAACAAGCTGTCGCAGGCCGCGTACGAACCGGTGCTCGCCAAGTTTGGCGTCGACGCCGTCTTTACGGGCCACGTGCACAACTACGAACGGACGTGCCCGGTCCTCGGCGGCGTCTGCAAAGTCGCTGGCGACGGCAAGGCATTGGCGCCAACCCACATTATGATTGGCACGGCCGGCAAGCTCTTGGACGAAGGCGCGAATGTGCCGTCGGCGTGGAGCGTCGCCAAGAAGCACGAGTACGGCTACGGCCGCATGCACCTGCTCAACGCGTCGCACGCGCACTTTGAGTTTGTGCGCGACGTTGACGGTGTCGTCTCGGACGACGTCTGGCTCGTCTCGGACCATGCATGGGCAGCGTAATCTCTTACGACAAGAGAGAT